>NC_046262.2:33289123-33471623 GCF_009819885.2 Catharus ustulatus
TGCCTCAATTATGAATTTACAAAAATAGCGCATATTGCCTGCTTCCTTATTGCTTCATTTATCTGGGTTCACAATCTCTCAGACAATCTAAATCTGGAAGAGAAAACCAAGTGTCAATTCCCTCTTCCAAAAAACACATTCCAGAAATTTTATTACAAATGCATAGGAAACAGAATATAGTTAATTAGAGATAATTGCATTTACAAATGGCCTAACTTCAAACAATTCCCAGTGCTTGTTTGGTTAAAAATGAAGCGGATTTCAAAACTCAATACTTTAATTAAATCTCGAGAAAAGATCTCATGGTGGCACTTCCAAGACGGCTGACATGAAGAGGTTCCAAAAGTTTTGTTATTGCCTCTTTTTGAATGAGATATTAGCAAATTTATGACAAAGAAACATTACCAGTCAACAGTAATGAAAGTCATGGTGGACTAGCCTTCATAACCAGCAAATTAGTAAATCTTCAGCAGGGTTCCCTCTTTCAATATCCAGGCATAGTTTAACAATATTACCCAGACAACCACAGAACTGATCATTTTGAAAGATGTATGGCAAGAAGACAAAGTTGCATCACTGATCTTGCCACATAATCTTCCACATAAGGGGATCTCATTGGGAAACGACTGCAGACAGCCAAAAATGTGCCTTTCAACAGGAAACTCTTTGCCTTTCGAGCAAATACAGCAAAACATTGCCAAACAGCAACCCAAACAATGTAAAAGAACACAGTCTTATATTAGTTAATGACTGTCAGAGAAAAAATACATAACTCAACTAGAATAAAAATTTTAAAAGTCTGTCTTATTACATTGTTTGCCTCGTATTGTCTAATGTTAAATTAAAATAATGGTAAAAAGACCTTAAGGCCCTAGATACCATGCAGTCCTAAAGGGATAGACTCCCACATTCTGTAAGATAGAAAGGAACTACATCACTTTTTGTATTATCTGGAGTACTGGATACTAAGCATGGAATTTTTCTTCACTTAGCCTACATTCACTGCAAATTTAAAATAATGTTAGTTACGCCTAACAGTTATTTTGCTTATAAAAATGGGACTCTGCATGTTTACACCTGGAGTGTCTACTCCAGTGATTGACTGAACCAAGTTCTAAGTGATGACATGTAAGTTCTAAGTGAACCAAGTTCCTAAGTGAGGAAAACCATAACTCCACAAATCTTGGTGCTTACACACATGCCTGGCTGCATACATATTCCAATATTAAAATGGTTGTAAAACAAAGACATACACAATTTCTGGGGACAAATTTAGAATCTCTTGGTGTGGGCAGCCAATCTGTAAATCACAAAAGTGAAGGAATGACTCAGAAGTTAAGCAAAAAATATCCCCAACTCATTACACTCCACCACAAAAGAGTAATAGTTCATAAGTCCTCAATCTTAAAAGTAATCATAATGTAAAAGTAAAAACTTTTTTAAAATGTATCTCATATTATCTTACTCAGCTGTGCTGATGTAACTTTGAAGGTGTTGGCAATGGGCAGGTTGCAGGGATGGCTCTGTGAGGAAGAGTTCAAGGGCTGCCCTGTCCAATGGACCCACCACAGAACAGAGCTGAACCCCTCAGCCAAGGCAGTGGTGTCTTAGGGAAAATATACTTAAGAGAGGGCAAAACACAATGAACAGGGAGAGCGACAAGGAAAAGAGACTAAGAAAAAGCAGAGCAACCTCCAAAGTCAGAGAAGGAGGTACTAACTGGCCCCAGGGGCCAGATCCTTGTGCAGCTCAAGAGACCGTGCTGGAACAGATTACACTACAGCCTGTGGAGGTTGAACAGGTGGATAATCCTTGAAGAAACTATGGCCCATGAAGATGCCAGATTGGAGATGATTTTTCCTGTAGGTCTGCAGCACACAAAAGCATCCATGGCGGAACAAGGGAAAACCGTGAGGAAGAAGGAGCAGCAGAGGAGACCTGTTACAGACTGATTATAAACTTCCTGTTACCCATCCTCCTGGACTTCTTGTGGGGAGTAGGGAAGTCAAGAATGAAGAAATAATTGAGCAGCTGGGTGGGAGTTTGGCCCTTAACCAATGCTAACTCATCAAATCAACAAATGTAATAACCATCTCATGGTCTGAACAAAGGGCAAGCGAAGTGCAGGGTATCATTTTGCAATTGGGCTATTTAGGCTTTCCTAAACAATTCACAGAACCCATCTGTCTAGGTTGCATTGTTCTGACTAAGCACTTCTCATATCCTGCACAGTCATTATCGGCAATAATACATACTTTTAACAAGCAATGGAAAGGTCTTTCAATTAGTGAAGCAGAATTAGTATGAATGACAATTTCAGAGCAACTTTAAGTCTGGACTTTCAGTTCCATACTGTTAACATATTTTATGTTACACTTGAGTATGTTTTGGTAACCTCACTACCATCTTCATAACAATACTGAGGTTTACTATGCAAAAACAATTTTTCCAATGATTTTCACCTAACAAAAAGTAGCTTTCAGATAATGTTTAGAATATTGGGAAGAATTTCAGTTGCTTTGTACAGACATTCTGCGGATAACCAACTTTTTTCTCCTCTTCAGTGCATGCATTTACTATTAAAATAATCATAAAGATTAATTGATTCAAAGTTTAGTTAGGACAATGAAGAAAGAAAAATTGCACTTCAAATAAAACACCTATTTTAATTAAAGAGTTCAGATGAAGCACTTGAGCACGCTGAGGGGTGCAGGAGCACACAAATGTTACTAAACTGAGGCTCTATCTGGTGAAGGAAACATTTTCCTATATAGAAACCACAGGCATATCTAGCAAAAGCCTACATTCTTGAAACATCAATTAGGCCAGCTGGGAAGCTAGTTGCATCTTATAAATCTGTATGCTACATTTTTCACATGGGATACAATTCAAAGAAGTAGTACTCATCCGATTGACATCTTCCGAGAAAAAGTGGACATGTCCAGATCAGGAAGTAGTGAAAGCAGAGATTCATAAAGCACAGGAAGACTATGAAGGTTTTAAGACCATCTAAGAACAGATATCAATCTCTGTTGAAGTTCTGGAGAGAAATTCGTATTAATACCAATGCACTGACACAAAATCTGACACAATAATTTAGAGTATTTTATATTGATTTAGTGACTATTTAGCTGTTAGACTGGTTTTATTTTAATTTACTCTGATTTTAATTCTATTCTTCTACTCAAACCAGTGAAGACATTTGCTCCTGCCTGCACCTGTTGAATTTACTATGGTTCATTTCCCACTCATATAAATATCAAGGCTTCAGGAAAGCACTTTTTATTTAAAATAAATCCATTAGATGTTCCATGTCACTAATTTGGTTTGTTGCTGCTGCCTTTTGCTTATTGACACCTGAAGTTTGCTCATACCTCTCTCACAGATCATTTATCAGAGGGGATGCAGCTGGAGTTCAGGCACTCCAAAATACTAAATATGAAAAAGACATATTGTAGTCCTCTGCAGATCTTCAGAGTAAGTCTGATCTCTCATGGAACCAGATGTTTTGTTATCTCCAAATTAGGCACGGACTTCATTTTGCATGGGGGAAGGGCTTCATTTCACCATCTATCATGTTTCTGAAATCCTTACTTTCCAGTTCACACAGCACCAATCATGCTTCTGAGTCTTTTCACAAACTGAATTTTTATTAGTGTATCACATGTCTGGCAGGCACTTTTGGGAATGGGAAAAGCAACAAGAATTAATGGAGAGGATCAGATCCACCCTCACCTCTTGAGAGATTACTGATACGATATTGATATTCATGGAATAATATACAGAATAACATCCCTGTGTATGATTCTGGACAAAAATACATCCTTTTAGCTTCAATAAAGTTCTGGAAAAATGAGGGTAATATAGCTGTAATACCAGAAAACCAAAAAAAAAAAATTACATTCAGTTGCTGTGTCGGGCAAGTTCTGGAGAGTGGTTCTTTCAACCCTTGCGACCACACTAGGGACCTAACTCACGGTGAATACAACTCTTCATCTACATGGGATTGTTTCCTCTTGATACAATCACAGCAGATGAAAAACAGATGCTGAGGTCTAGTTTGATGGGATTTTGGTTTTAGGGATTTTTGCACAACAAAAGTCATTCAGCTTTGTGGAGCTTAAAAATGCTCTCTTCCCAAGCGGCACAACTCAATAATACATTGCACACTAGAAAAAGACAACAACACTGCCATACACAGAGGTCTTTGAATCTTTCCATCCAGGTTTATATCATGGGCATTAGAAGCAGATATTACATGATCTCATATTTATACAAGGTAAATATACAATGACAAATAAGAAACCAGAATGTTTCAGTGTTTTTCTACTTTTTTTTTTGCATGCATTATAAAACATTTAAAAAACTAGTAAACTTGCTTTAAAAATTGTGTCATGGAGGAGAGTAAAATATAAGTAACTGCAAGATAAAATGTTAAAACATGCTGACACATAGAAGTTTCCTCTGTGTGTAGTAAAATATGTTTAGAAGCTTCAAACTGAGACAATGGATAACAGAGAGAAACCAGCAGCAGACGTCTGTATTTTTGTTTGTATTTTTGTGCCATATTCATAAGACCAGTGCTGCAAGAGCTCCTTTGACTCTTCTAGGCTCTTAACTCCAGAACTAAGAGAAGAAAAGGGCCACAATTCAAAAGTCAATCCCAGTTCTTCTACCTGAATCCATATTGACATTCCACATTTATCCTAAATTAAACCATATTTATGCAAATTAAACAGAGTTTTCCTTTCCATAAAGGACTTTTCCTTATTCTCCTTTAAGAAAAGGCGCTGTAGTAGAAATGACAATTACTGCACATCTTGCTAATCTTTGAAGTAGAAAAAAGAAGTGAAAAAATTTCTTTATTGCAATAATGGATATTACCAGCTCTTTGGATTTATATTTAAATTTTTGAAATTTGAAAAATTTTTCATGCGGCAGACCAGTGATAGTGGTCTGCCACATGAACAGCGGCAAAATACTTCTGGTGTTCATGTTCAACTACATGTTACAGACAACACCAACCACAGGCCAAAATTTCTTCTCTTGCCACTTGTTATTTTACACAGAAGCAAAGCAGGTTTTTTTCCTGGCAGTATTTCTCTACTTGTTTTAGAGAGTTTAATAGTTTCACATTCCTGTTAACTACCAGTCAATTTACTGATAGAAAGGTTTCTGTTATTATTAAGTGTAATTTACTCTGACAATACTGCTAGTAGATGTTTCATTCTTTCATTCAGAGAAATATGTATAGAATATACATATTGTATAAATAATATATATTATATAAATTATTTAAATATCCGAATAATATAATTTCTATATTTTCCATACAGAAATATATTAATTGAAATACATTAATTGTCAGGACGTTCAGAGCTTTCTCAGATTTGTGGGCAAGCAGAAATCACTTTCAGGCAAGGGTTATTAATTTCTAAGAAATCTGGAACTCGTACTTTGAATTGTAGTCCTTGTGGCATGACAGGCCTTTCAAATGCTGAATGAATGGAAGCAATGTAGAATGTACATGAGCCTTCAGACCAATAGCTCCGTGGCCGTCTGTAACCACTTCATTTACAAGATTCTTGTGACCAGAAATTAAAAACTCTCATGCCAGTTTCTCATTGGTCTGAAAGCCTTGAGACAGAGATTGTAGAGGAAAGACAGACTTAAAAATCAGAAGTTTGGGGAGAAGACCTTAAATACCTTGCCTGTCTGAAAGAAAATTGGAACACTCACATCCAAAGTGACTCAAAGATAGGGGCAAATCTGTCTTCTTCCTTTATGGCAAGCAAAGGGGAAAAGGACATACCAGTGAATAGAAGAATGAATGACAGTTACAGAACTGATGGATTCCCTGGACTGGGACAGAGAAAAATACCCAGCCTCCTTTATTCATCAGTGGCTGAGTGAGATGTACTTGTTTCTCAGACAACACTACTTCCAGTTTTCACATCACTGGTATAGCTGGCTTAATTTTCACAATTAAGTGTTTCAAACCGACATGTGAGTAGACAGTTGTAAAATCAGAAAAGAAAGATTGTAAAATTATTTAACTTCAAACTAGATAAATATTTAAAAAAACAAAACAAAATTCTGTATATAAAGTATGCTTCTTTATACTGGCAAATAATCTTTTTTTTTTTCCCTACAGAAATTAGGACACTAAATATTTGCATATATTTGAAAAAGAAAACTGAAGTTTAAAAATCCTGAAAGATTTTACTTGAAGTGCACTAATCTTTCTTAGCAAACAATATTAACTCAGTTGTGACACATATAAAACTGGAATGCAGGACAGCTTTATACTTTCCCTGGTCAGACTGACCCAGTCTTCTCCTTCCCTGAGCCCTTCTAAAAAATGCCAGCTGTGGAGACGAAAGTGAAAAATAAAACTGCCTGACAAGGCACTGGAAGTGTTTAAAAACACACCAAACATTTTGTTGTCAAAAACTTTCAAAGGAAGTGATTTAATTCTCATTCATTTCAAAGATGTCACAAAGTAACAACCTTATTTGACAAAATCATGCTTCTCTCTTGCCACAGAAGTAATAGACGGAAGGTTGCATAACCAGTAAATCATCTAAGAAACCTCTAATTGGAAGAAAATCCCAAACTTAAATTTCACCTAATGAGAGACAACCAATCATGTCCTTATCACCAAAAAAAACCAAAAAAAAACAAAAAACAAACCTGTAAAGCAATCATCATTTTAATAAATATATTCACTATTTTTTATATTATGTAAAAAAAAATTAAATATGCATTTATGCATTTTGGAGAAATCCAATCACTAGTGTTGTAGTTTAGTAAAACAATGATACATACTCTATCAAAATAACAGTTTGTAATGCACAACAGCAGGCAGTCATGGAACTCCCATAAAAATGAGGTCTCATAATATAAAAATGAGGTCTCATAATTTAACAAAGACCAAAACCAGAAGAGAGCTGACAATACGGTAATCTAACATTAAATGGTGAGTTCTAAGGCTTTAATTGCAACTACATGTGAAGCTCTGAGACTTAAGACTGGCAAAGTCTTTATTCAGCAGGCATGGACAGGGAGAACATATTTTATACATGCTGGTGTGTATAAATCATTGTTTGCTAGCCTAGCTCTAAGTACGAAAAAAATCCTACACATAACCGCAAGACTCCTTCTTTCCTTCTGCATGTACCTAGGAGAATTTATAGATACACAAAGGCACATACATGTATACATACACACAAAACACAAGCGAAGGATGCTGCAAAGGAAAAGATGGAAGAAATGTTGCTTTCTCCCTCTAACTTCCATGATTTCTTAATGATAAAAATGACAGTCTCTAGCTCCTTTTCTTTTTATCCTTTTCTTAAAGCAGGGAGCTCAAACTAGCATTGCTGGCCAACAGAACTTAGCCAAGCCCCATGTACAGACACATTTTCTGGAAGTTAAGAACCACCAAACAAAATCTGCAGGAAGACAGAGTGGCAACATAGGCCTTCATCTGAAGTGGAGATAGACATTTCAGAATTCTGTGATTAAACGAAGTAGGTTATAATTACTATACATGCAGTACAGTTCAAAAACACCTTCTCCCCAGGTTTAAAACAAACACACACAGATGTCAAGAAACAACCATGAGACCATGCACTTAAAATAGTAATATCTGTTTACAAATTCAAGTTGCTGCTTGGTGGAAACTTGATTTCTGCAACATGTCCCCAAGATACAATCTAATACTAAAACTTATCCTGCGGTAGGTCTACTTTCCAATTACTAGAAGTAAGCATACAAGTCATAATTAGTTATGACACTGGGACAGGCATACATGTTTCAACACAGACAGAGCTCTGAACAAAGTTTTTGGCAGTATATGACAGAAGACTTAAATTGAAAGCTCAAAGGCAGAGTATAGTGTATTATAGAAAAAAAAAATAAACCACCCTGTAACTTAAAAAGTTCTCACACCAAATGATTTTTAAAGGTATGAACATATTCAGCTGAAACACCCTTCATAAGCTGAAGAGAAAAAAAATATTGCCCTGAAGCACCAAAATGGGCTATATTACAAATTAAGAAAAAGAAACTCAATCCTTTGAATGGTTCTTTTCTTTCAGTGAAAGGGTGTAATTCTTCCCTAAAGACTATATTATGACAAAACATTTATATAAATCAAAGAAGATTTCTTTAATGACTGTGGGCATGGGATCTTCAATCTGGGATGAAACACCAAATTCTATCAATTCTGAAATAAATTAGGCAAGGATTATACAAGTAGTACTTATGTTGGCATTAGAAAAAAAAAAGAGAAAAGAACATTACTATCAAAGACGTATCATCAACATGCTTTTCAAGCAGAAGTCCCTGGAAGGGCCTTTAGCACTAACTTCAGAATAAGTGAGCTCTGAGAAGTTCAATTAGGTATCTGGTTTCTAAATGTTTTCATTTAAGCAACCAACAAGACACCAAATGAGTTATAATGGCAATGTCCATATGAATTAACCTTATGGATGTCTTGTTTGATTCTACAGAAAGAATTAGACTTCAACTAGTTTAAATAAGCTTCCTCAGATGTTTGAAAGGGCCTACTTATTCTGCAATGTTCCCTACAAGCAAGTACTTTAAAGGTCATTTTTTTAACAGGATGCCCATGATTACAGTTTTTGTAACAATTTTTGAACCTGTCTCTTTAAATGAAATTCAAAGCCCATAAATTTGTGATGCAGATATCTTGGAAAGTAGACCTCAAGCTAAAACAATCATAATTGATAGGCTTTTACAGACTGAAATTAAGCTAATATTTGCATAAAATACAGTAGTAATTTCCTATGTTTAGAAATCAGTTTATATATTCTCAATACACAAGCTAACCAGGTACTCAATTTTGGTAACTATCTTTGTTAACTTCTTCTTTTGGTATATATGCTCTTAGAACATAAGAGCATAACATCTTTAATTTCACATCGTTAGACAAACTTTGAGCAAAAAAATACACTGCCTTTCTAAAAGGAATGTAGTAATGCTACCTCCATCCTCTTAGATGAACATTACTGAGAGAGCTGATGCAGCACTGTTGGCAGAAATATTTCTTTTGTCAGCATATACTACGTCCTATCTAAACAGAATCTGACAATAACTCTCTTTTCCCTGCTTCAGATACTTCGCAAAAAACCTGGCCCTTGCCGAGTACTTGGAAACAGTGCGCCTGTGATGTCACACTCTATATTCATATGAGGAAAGAAATAAATTTTTCAAAGACGTGAAGAGCACACAGTATCAGCTGCGTATTCCTTCTGAGGCTGAAAGAGTTAAATGTTTGTTCATTGCCTACAGTTGTGGTAATAGGGCTAACAGGGCACTTAACATTAAACCATACAAGCTTTCCTCAGTTAAAACTAGTACTTTCACATCTCCCAGCAACAGTTGACTTAACAAGCTGCATAGTAGCTGGGTGGGCCACATTCAGCACTAGTCGAGTTTAAGAAGCAAAATAACCTAATTTTGGGGAAGTAAGAAACAAAGTTGGCAACATGTGGGTGCACCCAAAAGCATCAACTTGTGTTAGCCTTCTCTAAATCGTGCCTCAGCAACTAGACCTTTAGTTCTCAGTCTTACCAAAAAAACCAAGTTTTCAAACTCTAGCTTCATCTCAAGAGAAAGAAAGACTATCTTGCATACTTTGTGGGCATTGATCCTGCATTCAAAAGACACTGGTGCATTTCAAGTGCTATAAGTAAGTAATAGCATAATGCTAGTGTGATTAAATACAAAAATACTGCAATTCAGTGCACCTCAGAGCTACAGTGTGCCTCAGAAAAACACATAATAACATAAAGCAGTCCACTAATAAACCAGATAAAGTTTCTCCCAGGAAAGGTTGGACCAGATGATCTGTGAGGTTGCTTACAACCCAGTATTCTGTGACTATGAAGTGCACTCATAGATTTTGCTCTATTTAAGAGAGACTTGTATCTTTCAACTATTACAGTACACTACAGAATTACATTCTTATCCACATTTTCTTTCTTCACAATCAACATGTGAATACATGCTACAGATGATAGCATTATGCAGACCATATATTTAATGATATGTATTCAGTTGAGGGGGTTTTAATTCTGCAACTATCACTTAAAATAAAATTGTTCCCCTTTTTCAGTTCTTACAAGTTGCCACACTAGGATTATTGGACTTCTGTTCCAAACAATGTTTTTTCCTCAGTTCTATGAGGTTTTGGATAATTAGCATGGTGACTCAGATACTATTCCTGGTGTGCCTGTCTTCAGCATGACATTAAAAAAGCCTCTTGAAAATATACCATGATTCAAGCTACCATGATCCCTTCAGAACACTGTGCTACTACCACAGCTCTACTGTTTTCCAGCTCTCACAATTATTACTGGACACTAAACTCATGCAAGCCAAAAGCAAAACACTCATGAACTATAAGAAAACAATTGCACAAAGAAAGAAACATCAGGTGACCAGGATACATTCATGATGTATGAGTTAGCTTGTAGCACGTCACATAGACTTACCAGCACTGAAAGTGAGGTAAACTACGTAAAATCAGGATAGTACAAATCAGTTGACAAACTTTGACTTCCTACTGAAGGTTACCTTGAAGCAATAGTCTTCCTTAGGTATGTTCACAAGAACCAGGAACTTGGAAAGGCAAAACCCTTTTTCAAGTCAATGTGAGATCTGGTATTGACTGCCTTGCTGAGAAGGGCATTTGTTCCATGAGTTCAATCTAAATAAACTCCAGATGAAGTTTGTTCACTCCTGAACTGTCACAATATATGTATGCCATATTTCTTTGTTAGTAAGGTCCTAGAATGATACTTAGCTTAGGTTTATAATTCAAGTTTGTAACAGTTATTCTTGAAATTTTGGGATGAAATTTTAGTAAGCTAGATAAGAGAAATTTTTAAGCACTGAAGGACTACAATGGGTATAGCAGAACCCATCTAACAGAACAATCAGTACCTTAACTGAAATGATCTAATACCTTACCAGCTTCTACCTTGCCTGAAATTAAATAACACCTGTGTCCATTTGCATACTTATCCCCGTTACTGTTAGGTAGCATGGCTTAATTTCACCTGCGCTTCCATTACCCTTCACATAACTTATTAACCTCTATACCTTTTCCCACTGTGGCACTGCATCCTGTCAACACTTGATATTTCCTATTATTTTAGGTGTAGCCTCAGTTATATATAATTATTGTCCCAAGACTATCCTACTAGTAAAAGCAAGCTCCTAAATTTTCACAGTCCTGAAGCTTTTTCACAGAAAATACAGAGATGCTTTCTAAAGCATAACAAACGCTAACCAAACCTGCAGCAAATGAAAACATTCCCATGACAATATAATCATGGTGTATTTCAATGTACATTTATAACAGCCATAGAACCCAAGACAAAAGGAATGAAGATCCTCTTTTGCAAGCCAATGTAATGCAAGACCAGTTTTGGTTATTCTTCTTTTATAATGTATTACAAAAGGCATAAAGTTGTCCTTTTTATGAATTATTGCCATCACAAATGGAAGTAATCAGATTTCTTACAGGAGAGGAGATCTTGAAATTAGGCAAAAATCTACAATGATTCTTTGGAAAACTCCATTCAACACTGCTTTCAAGACAAAATATCCTCAAGAGCTGGCCCTTCACAGAATTAGAGGGATATCAGAGACTTGGTTGTTAGCAAGTCTCATTATCATTACTATAATATGATAATGATTTACATATATATATATTACCTAATATACTATACTATATTATGTGGTACTATAAGACATGGGATCCCAATACCGGTTTCGGTTTAAGTAGTGACTACAAGAAACATATTCAAATCACAGAATGAGGTAACTCTGTATCTCAAAGGAAATTCAGTGCCTTGTATGAGTGTTGAGAAAGAGGGTTTATAATATACAGAACAGATAAGAAAACAAGAGAATAATGAAAACAAAATAATAAATGCAAAACTCCAAACCAGTATTTGCTAAAATGTACTCCTAAGATCAAAGGGAAGTTTGGTTTCCCTTTCAACAGTGCAGTCACTTTCACAGAAAATTTTTAGAATTGATGTATATCTTTCTTTTACTCAAGACCTAGAACTACACAAAAAGCTTACCTAGTGGCAAAACTTCCCGTCCAGAAAAAGACATTATGCAGTTACTATGCAGTTTTATATATATTAAAATGTATGTACAGTAATTTCACGACTATAAGGCGCACCCTTTTAACTAAAATTTCGGCCCAAATCCAGAAGTGCACCTTATAGTCCAGTGCGCCTTATATAAGGACAAAGTTCGGAAATTTTCCAACCCGGAAGTGCAAGCCACAAGGGGGAGCGGCCCTGTGGCTGCACCGGGCTGTGAGGGGGAGTGGTCCCGCGGTGCTACGGCTGCCGGGTACAGGCAGGCCCAGGGGCCCAGGCCGCGGTAACGGGGTGGAGGCAGGGCCTCAGCCAGCAACCACACGGGGAATGCTGGAGGCGGATCCTCGCTGCAAAAAAAAAAAGTGCGCCTTATAGTCCAGTGCGCCTTATATATGGGCAAAAGTTCGGAAATTTGCTGACACCCGCAAGTGCACCTTATAATCCAGTGCTCCTTATAGTCGTGGAATTGCTGTATATCTGATTCAAAATCACAAAAATGATGGGTAAGGTTGGAAGGGACTATCAAAGAGGTCATTTACTCTAACCCGTCTGCTCAGGTCTGGTCATCTCGGTGCACATGGCACAGAATTGCATTCCAATGGTTCTGGAATATCTCCAATAGGGAGACTCCACAACACTGATGAGCAATCTGTGCCAGTGTTCGATCACTGTACAATAAAGAATTTCTTCTGAATGTTCAGGTGGAACTTCCTGTGCATCATTTTCTGCCCATTCCCCCTAGCCCTATTCCTTGGCAGCACCGAGCAGAGCCTGAATCCATAATTTTGACACCCTCCCTTCAGACATTTCTATGCATTGATGAGGTCCCCTCTCAGTCATCTCTACTTAAGCCTGAACAGGCTCAGCTCCCTCATATTTTCCTGATAAACAGATGCTCCAGTCCGTTAAACGTCTTTGTCACCATCTACTGGACCAGATCCAGCAGCTCCATGTCACTCTTGCCCTGAGGATCCCACAATGGGATATAGAGCCCCAGATGTGCGTCCTTAGGGCTGAGTCCAGGGAGAATATCTGAATGCATGTATGTATGTAGGTACTGCATGCATACAATGTATCTATGTGAGTATAGGTATGTATTTTTGGTGTATATTTATATGTTAAAGAGTTCATAATGAAACACTGTGTATACATTTACCATAATATATTGTATAGATACATACATACACACACACACAAAGAGGAAAGTTGCAGCAGAATTTCTGAAAGTTTTTCCTTCCACTCTATCTGCAGCTCATCTTTCTGTGCTGGCCACTGGTCAAAATCATTACTGCAACATGTACAATTGCAACAAAGAAGCATACATATTTAGTACTAGGAAGGTCCCTCTGTCAATGAGTCTGAAATGTGCTAGCCACACTGGAAAACACTTGGAGTCTAAAGAAGATGAGACAGGAATTTCTAAGGCAGTAACAACCAATAGGGAGATACCAGTGAAATAGCACAAAGAAAGTTAGGGGTGCTCCTCTAAGAAGGTTACTTGGCCAACAATCCAGATCGAGTGCGTCTACACCAATGCATGCAGTATGGGCAGCAAATGGGAGGAGCTGGAAGCCACCATGCTGCAAGAAAGTTATTGCGAAGGTGCCATTCCTGAAACTTGGTGGGATGAATCCCACTACTAGACCCTCTGACAGACTGCCCTCACGGACAAGGAAGCAGAACAGAACTGGCAGATCTTTAATGAAATCTTTCATAGAGCATAAGACCTAGTGATCCCCAGGAACAAGAACTCAGGCAAAGAAGGCAAGAAGAGATGGTACAGCAGAATAGGGAACTCTTGGTCAAATTAAGGGCAGGAAGGACATGTAGTGGCAGTGAAGTAGGGACAGGTCTTCCTCCTGGGAAGAGCATTTGGATGCTTCCCAATTGTGTAGAGATAGGGTGAAAAAGACCAAGGTCAAAGTACAGTTCACCTTCGCAAGGCACGCAAAGAATCACAAAGGCTTCTATAGATATGGGAAGATAAAGGTTTCTACAGAATGGGAAGGTCAGAGAACATATACCCATTCTGACAAACAAGCTGGAAAACTCATAGTAATGGATGAGGGGAAGCCTTTTACCTCAATCTTCACCAGCAACCTCTCTTTTTGCACTCCTTGAGGGGATGGATCTCACAACAGCGACTACAGGAGCAAAGTGCTTCCCACTGTAAGAGAAGATCAGGTTTGTGACCCTCTGAGGAACATAATCATGCATAATTCTATGGGACCTGATGAGATGCATCCCATATTCATAAGGAAACTGATTAACGTAGTTGCTAAGCCACTCTTCATGATACTTGTAAAGTCATGGCACTCAGAGGAAGTCTCAGGTGACTGCAAAGGGGGAAACATTGTATGAAAGTATAAAAGGCCAGAAAGAAAGACCTGGCAATGCCTGACCTGTCATCTTCCCTCTCTGCCCAGGAAGATCATGGAACAGATCTTTCCCAGAAGCTCTGATAAGGCACATGCAGTTCAGGGAGGTGATTCAAGACAACCTGCACCACTCCATCAAGGAACAATCTTGCCTGACCAACCCAGTAGCCTTCTATGACGAGTGACTACATCAGTGGACAAGGAAAGGGCTATGGATGTCATTTATCTGGACTTCACATAAGGCCTCTGACACTATTTCCCACGATATCCTTTTCTCTTAATTGAAGAGATACAGATTTGGTAGATGGACTGTTCGGTGGATAAGGAGAATAAAGCAGATGACTGCCTTCAGAGGGTAGCGGTCAGTGGCTCAGCATCAGTGTCAGTGACAAATGGTGTCCCTCAAAAGACTGTACTGGGATCAGTGTCATTTAATATCTTCATTCATTAAATCAATTACTTCAATCAATGGCACACACAGAGGAATCAAATGCATCATCAGAAAGTTTGAAAATGACACCAAGCTGAGCGGTGTGATTGACATACCTGAAGGCCAAGACGCCCTGCAGAGGGTCTTGGACAAGCTCAAGGAGATGGTCCATGGCAATCTTATGAGGTTCAACAAGGCCAAGAGCAAAGTGCTGCACCTGGGTCAAGGCAAGCCCTGGTACCAGCACAGGCTGGGGAATTAAGGAAAGAGAGCAGCCTTGAGGAGAGTGACTTGAAGTGCTTACATAGATGAACTGGACATGAACTGGCAATGTGTACTTGAATTCCAAGAAACCAACTCTACCCTGGGCTGCATCAAAAGCAGTGTGGGCAGCAGGGTGAGGGAGGAGATTCTGCCCCTCTGCTCTGCTCTGGTGAGAATCCACCTGTAGTGCTGCATCCAGCTCTGGGGTCCCAGCACAGGAAGAACATGGACTTGTTGGAGAGAATCCAGAGGAGAGTCAACAAATTCATTATAGGGATGGAGCATCTCTCCTATGAGAAAAGGCTGATAGAATTAGGATAGTTCAGCCTGAGGAAGAAAAGCTTTGAGGTGAACTAATTGTGGACTTCTAGTACCTGAAAGGAGCTTACAATAAAGATTGAGAGACTTTTCACATAGAAATGTTAGGGAAATGGCTTCTAGCTGAAAGGGGGTTGATTTAGATTACATATTAAGGAGAAATTCTTTAGTGTGAGAGTGGTGAGGCACTGGAACAGCTTGTCCAGGCAATTTGTGGATGTCCTATCCCTGAAAGTGTTCAAGGCTAGGTTGGATGAGGTTTTGAGCAATCTGATCTAGTGAAAGGTGTCCCTGCCAATGGCGGGGGAGGGGGCCAGGGTTTGGAACTAGACAATCTTCAGGGTCCCTTCCAACCCAGACTGTTCCATGATTTTTTTGATTTTGCTTGTTATGAGCTAAATTTGGGTTTCTTTGTTATAAACTTAACACAACAGGAGCAAAAACAGTCCTAAAACCTCATTGAATAAAACTGAAGTCTGAATAGTCTGAATCCCTGAGGTTTAACTCTATAAAAGTGAGGACAAGAGTAGCTCTCTTGACTTCACCACTCAGAAAGTTTCTCTCTTACAACTGTTTGATCTACTGTAATTAGATTCTTTGTGAGTGTGGCAACTGCTACATAAGAAGACTGATTTTTTTTGACTGTCCATATTTCACAATGGGAAGACAGTAACTGTCTTTGCACAAATCCTCTGCAGAGCCTAGAGGCCTCCAGATACTGCATGGAACTCACAAAAGATATAAAACTCACCCACCCCAACATCCTTCCCACACCTGTGAATCATTTAGCAGAAAAAGGACCATGAAATTCCACATACAAGTAACATGTGAGAAAAGGAAAGTTGTGCAGAGCTGTAAAGTGGCAAGCCTCTTGTCCGGCTGCTAGGGTGACTAGAGATAAAAGCCTGTCAGGTTCTTCCACCTTTATACTACCAGTCTCACTCACCTCCTTCCCTGCTGTCACCAGCATCACAGAGCCTCTTATTCACCTCTTATTTTTAAAAGACTACTACTAGAGTATTCACAAAGTTTGTACATCAATCTACAGGAGACAGTGAACAGTTTCTTACCTCTCTCCAACCCCCAAGCCAAATCACAAAAAACCAGTAGATCACTCCCATTTCTGCTACTGTCATACTGACCCCACCATTGCAAAAGTGTCTGTTCAGGAATTGAAGAAATTATTGCTTATGAAGAATCATCGGATATCACAAATCCTTTCAATATACTAGGTGATAAATAAAATAAAAACTGATACACAAACTGATACCCAAACTAGTACAAGTTACACGTAGATAAGAGGAAATGGAGGAGATTGTAACTTGCATTCCAGCAGCAAAAGTTAAAAAATAGGCACAGTTTGAGTAAAGGAAAAGAAACCTTTAAATCACACATCACTTACCTGCTATTGCATCCTGTTTCTACTTCACTTTCTTTCTATCTTAACATGTGAATTACAATAGCTTGGACTTAAATTCACTTAGAAGCTTTAAGTTATATAACATACATGATTTTACACATTGCTTTTTAATATTTCTACCAAAGTGAGAGGAAAATCTTCATGCCAGTTTGTGTACTGAAAAGCATAAATTACTCAACCTCTTCACATTGCTTATGTAATTGCTTAGCCAACAGGCTTGTAGTGTCATTTATTTTGCTCAGACATATTTCATGTGACATCAGAAATAATGTATCTTCAAAAATTGGCTCAAAATACAACTGCTAAGTGAAATACAGTCACAGCCTAGACAAAAGTTGAAAGTTTGCACTTCTACTTGCATAGTATTTTTTCTAATTCTTAGTATCTCTATCAGAACAGCAAAATACTTTCCAAAATGCACTCTAGGATTCAGTACAGAATCTGTTCTGGAGAGCTAAGTATTATTACTAGACTTTCAGAAGCATATAATTGGCATCATTATGCTCAACTGTATTGTAGACTATAAATTACTGTCCATAAGATGACTGTTTTCAAACATACAGATGGGGTATATGCCCCTTTGATTAGTATTAGTAATATACCTGCAACTGCACAGTGAGATGAATAACAAAACCCTTCTTTAACAAAATTGGCACACTGCCACAACAAAGTCAACAGAGCTAGGCCTGTAAGAGTCTATCAAAACAACTACAAAAGTAATTACTTAGCAATGAAATTTTACATGTCTTAACAATAAAGAGAAAAAAAGCATTTTCAGGAAAATGTTTCCCTTGGTTCAAAAATGGCACTAATCAGGGGTTGCAAATTAATTTGCCTTAAATTTATTATACCTCAATTCAATTTCAAAGTAGTTTTATTGCAAAAAAGTCACCAGACTAGTTACAGTAAAGAGAAGTGGTTCATCATGCTGAGCACATCTTTCTAAACGTCAAATGCTCATTTCAACAGGAAAATTTATTTGATTCCTAACTGGCCCTTTCATCTTTGATTTGGAAACCATGTAGTAAGTTTTATACCCATCAAAGCTAAAATCAGTCTAGTAATGAAAGGATGTTTTAAACTAAGGGTACTTTTATATTTGTTCCCAATCATGTCTGAAGAACTTTTTCATTTAAATATTTGTCTAATTCAAATCACAAAATACAAAAGCTTCTCTTCTAATTTCAGGAAAGTGCAGTTAAGTATCAGCATTACAAATGTTTCCAGTGTTAGGACAAGAAAAATAGAAAGACTACTTTCACAATTTTCTCCTGAATACATCTTTATTTGGATGCACTTGTTCCTACAACCAACTATTATACTGCTGGTCACTTTGGATTCCATGTTCTGAATTAAAGCAAAAGGTGCAGTCAGACTTTACTTCTTTAATTACAAAAATATAAAGAATTAAAAATCATAGAATTCTTATTAATAAACTATGACCTCTAATACTTTCACATGATGCTGATCTAAAATGTGTATCTGAAAAAAGGAAGTTTTAAAGAATTTTCCTATAGCCCACTCAATTTATAATCTTCAAAATCCTCTTAGCATACAGTGAAAAGTGCCAAGGAGGTGACTAGACTTTATTCAACAGTTTCATAGAACTTTATCTCCACTGGTTTCAGTGGCTTTACTCTCACTTCCAACCTTGCTGTGAATAGGGGCAATATGAGACCTTAATGTTCTACATAGAACAAAGAATTATTATTAAAACTACAATTTAAATATTAATCTATAGGTTTAACTTTGTTTTGGCCAAAATCTCCTTATGAAAGTCATATGAAATTATGCATAATATTGTTACAATACTACTGATTAAAATGTAACTAAAATGCATTCTAAAAGGTCAACTCCAGGGAAGTCAGGAATAAGCATGTATTTTTTCCTATTACATAAACTCAGAGCTCAGAGTTCAGTTAGATTAGGTTAACAGGATAAGATGAGCTCCCAGAAACTTCAAAATTAGAATGTATATAAATATGGCACTGGATTAAATGGAGAGCATGCCTAGGTTGAGGAAGTTGTATCACAACTAGTAATTTTGGCTCTTCGGGTAGCAAATGTAGAATAAACTACTTAGATGCACCTAGATATTCTCAGTCAAATTTATGCCTCAGTGAAGACCATGACAATGCTTTTACAAAATCAAGGGTGAACTTTTGAGCTCTACTACAAGGAATATTTCAAAACGTATTGCAATTAGTATTTGCAATTTTTTCAAGTAATTTGAAAGATTTGCAGGTTTTGATCCAGAAACAAGTAAATAGAAACAATAGTCATAAGAGTATTACTGAGGACAATTTCAAGTACACTTTAGTCTGGCTGCTTAAAAAGTGAAAAACAACACATTTCTAAGTAATAGAAAACATTTTTTCTTTGCAAATGGCACTTAAATGAAACTCGCATGATTGACAAGTACCTTGCAAGCAAGCCTTGGCAACATTTAGTGCAAATCCATCTCTTTATCGTTTTAAGAGAAATTCCTTCACAACTGTTTGTCTTTGCAATAACTCCTACAAAGCTCATTAGTGCCAGCCTTGGTTTATCCCCCATGTTGTGCATTTATCTCCGGGATGCATTATCAACATGTGGCACATGTCCTTGACATGCACAGAAGAGTTGCACCCCAGGATAGCAGCATGCATGACAATAGTGTTGACTCTTACTCCTTTATGGTTGCTGGGATGTAACCGAGAAATCTAATAACTGTGACAGTAGGCCTTTAGGTTTCTCCTTGCCTTTCCAGACAGTGAAGCTGCACAGACACTAATGAAAGGTTAAATGAATAGGAATAGCTGACAAGAGGTACAATAAAGAAGGGGCTTGGTAATCCACAGACACTGAGCAGAGATCCTTGGCCCAAGCCGAGAAAGGACAGCACATCGTCGAGTCACAATATTTAAAACAGCTTGCTATACACAGAGGCTTTTGTGTCTGGGTACATGTCTGGCTTCGGAAGGAAAAAAAAAAGATACTGAAAAGAAATTTCAGCATGGGGCACTTTGGCAAATGTCAGGTCACAAAAAGGGGAAAATGTTTGCTGTTACATCTTTGTATTCAACAGTAAAGAGCACTGACTAAGAGCACAAATCAAAAGTTCCAATTAATAGATATTTGACAAATATAATAAAGTTGTAACACTAATTCAGTGTGATTCCAGCTGACAGCATGACGGGTGTTGTACATACACTCAGCTTCATTTACAGCTGATAACACTTAATAATATGCTTTGCATACCCTTTAAAACTTCCCATAGCTAAAGATTTTCTAACAGGCCTAGCTTCTACAGTTTTACATGCAACAGAACAGTAGACCTAACCCATTGCAATGCTCTGCAAAAACATAGCTGAACTTCCAGGCAGTGCACCAGACCATGGTGACTTAAAAACTTCAGTGGTTAGCTTATGGCATTTTGATTTCACTTGGCTCGTGACTTCCAAATCAACATTATGAACATTCTGGTTTTCATAATGAAAAAATAATTGCAATGCCCAGTGTGGTTTTAAAACTTCTCTATCTTTTTATAGTTTTCTACAAAAATGTGATTTACGTACATAGTAGGACATTAAAAATATTTAAAGAAACAGAAAGAACTCTCTAAAGTAACAAATCAGAAGCAAATCTGATCGTTACCTGAATTTGTGTGAGTTCTTTTTACATAAAATATTTCAAGAGAAAAGTACTGAAATTGGTGCTGCAGATGAAAAGAATTCTCTCTCAAAATCCTTGATTTACCTGGAATAAAAAAAAAGTATTTACATATCTATCTGGAGTATAAAATATTAATATTTATAATATGTGGTGAGAGTATTATGGGAAGATTCTAAATGAAAGAACCTCTTTGAACAACGTCATTAAATTACAGCAGAACTCCTGAGTGTGCTAAGATTCTAATAATCAACAAATGAAGGGTTTTACTAGCACAGCACATAATGAGAGCTACTGTGTGAGAGATAAAGGAGACAAATCTGGTACTTTATCTCACTGAATTATATAATTTACTGAAAAGGTAAATAAGTTTGTCCAAAGTAATACTTATAAAAGCTGCCATATAAATACAAGCAGCAATTATGATCAATGCATTTTTAGAAAAAATGTCAGAATTTAGGTGGGATGAAACTGACACAGAATATAAGGTTTAGACAGATGCTTTTTATTAAGCCATGTAAATGCTATTCTGCTAAATTAAGTGCGAATTCCTGGCTAGATTAGGAAGTGATACATATTTCCAAAAGGACAGAAATACTCTATTTGTTTTGTATTTTATGAGGAACCTTTTGTATTTCCAGACATGTACAATTTTTCCTAACACATACTAATAGACATTAAATTAAATTAAATCACTAAATAAAAAGTCCTGTGCAAACCTGCAGACTGAGAGTCAGGACTCTCATTAAACAACATTCAGCGATGAAAAGACTTCACATTCTAGTGACAGTGTCCAAAGTGCAAAAGGGAAAGGGACACTGCCAGAAACGCCCATCTCTGAGACGAAAGAAAAATAAATTTGGTTTTTGTACAAAATCCAATGTTTTACTTGGACTTGTTTTAATGTAATTGCTTTGCTGTTGGTCATTTCTGCTTTGTTTGAAATTCACAAGATCTGTAGTCAGCCACAAATCCTACTGACATACACAGACACATAACACAGAATAAAGCCACCTCAAAGTCTAATTTCTAGCTCTTTGGCTCTGAAAAAAGGTAGTAATCAGCCCTCCCTTATTCAGAATATTTTTTGCCCTTTTTCTTACCTATGGCATATCTAATAAAATCCAGAAGCTCCCTCTAGCTCTCCAGATGAGCTTAACTCCCCAATGATCCTTTATAGTTCCTTTCCATTTTCAAAAGCAATACTGAGAAAGAGAGTGAGAGCAGTATTTCCCTTACATAATACATGTTCTTGTTTCCATTCAGCAGTGGTTTTAATTCTACAACTTGAAAGGATGTGGATTATATGTGAGAACATCTGCTGTGAAATACAGAAAGTTAAATACTGCTTACTCTTGTGCAGCATACTAAAGACTCTCTCAATCATTCTGAACTTACACTTCATTTACCAAATTCTGGTTTGAAATCTTACGTTGTTTGACAACCTAGCCATGTATGTATTGAAACACATACACACAAACACACCTCCATGCCACCTTTGAATTACCAAGTGCAAAAATCATATAAAGAAACCTGACAGAGAATACTATAGCCCCATTTATATCCCATATTTTAAGTACAAAATATTAGTTAAAATCAATTTTTTGGCATATGCTGATTTTCCAGAAAACCAGCAATGCCAGTGGTAATTTGCTGACTATACTTTCACCTACCATAATATTTACACATACCATTTGTAATGGCTTTTATTGTTTAATCTTCACTGCATTTCAGTATTGGATACTACAGAATTACAGTTATTTAACAGGCTATAAATAATGTAGTTGGCATGTGCAATTGATATTTAAAATGTCTTACAACAACTGTAAAAGCCTCATTACAGACTAGCAAATCATTTCTAACAAGCAAGTTCAACTGACAAACACCAAAGCAAACCTGCAGTCTATGCTGCAAGCATGCTTGTTTTATTTAAATGATACACATTTAATGCAATGTGCAATGGACCATCGGTACAAACTTTATCAAACGAGAAAGCAGAGTTCCAAAGTAATATGGTAATTGTGAAGTTTTTGAAAATAAAACTGTAGTATTTTTTAAAAAAAGGAATTCTCAGTAACAACAGAAAGAATAGCTTACTTTCCCCTCCCCCCTCTATGTGCTAGTGTCCAATTTCTTCCTTTCTGAACAGCTGTATTATCCAACTTAAGTTGCTCTGCTAATTTCAGTCCCACAAGGACTAACTTGGAAGGCAAAAAAGTACTAGAAAAGATCAATTTGCTGGGAAAGATCAAATGAGAAAACTGTGGGGACAGCACCAGGTCATAGTATGAAGAACTAAGCAGACCTGTTCTTCATTAACTTAAGCTCTCTTGGGATGTCACACACTACCTGTCCATAGGCTTATTGAACCGCCTAACCCTCATCTCTGCACCATTCTTCTGGGCCCAAGTGAATCATATCCTGCTGCTGACAAGTTAGCAGGGGACTGCGGCTGCAACATGAAAGTACTTTTCTTTCTTGTCTAAATCAGGCAGATTTTTGAAAAGAGGACACAGCGCTGACTCGTGACATGGCAAGATGAAATGAGAGGTCTGGGCTGGTCTTCGAGCTGTGTAGATAAAAGTAATCAAATGACACTCCTGGAATGCAAATTGGCATTCTTGACTGCAGCAATTGCACAACCATGAAACATCTCTGACAGCAAGCAAGATTAGGACAAAATGTTATGTAAAGCACTGAACTCAAAAACTCATTAGAAAATTCAAACTGTAACATTTACATTTTAATACAGCAATAGCCATCTCTGCTTTTGTCTGTTTTTTGTTTACTGCAATTGCATACTCATCTTTCTCAAATGCCTCAAAAATAAAAATGTAATGCAATTAAGGCATAGATCCTCTCCTAAAAGTTTTTTCCTCTAAAATGTCACACTGTTGTATTTTTTACAAAACAGTGTACCAAGGCAGTGTTTTTCTATTACGTGTGCAAAATGTGTGCTTAAGAAACACTTTCACAATCCCAAGTCTTAAAAGCAGTTTCAAAATTTGCTCATAACAAATAGTTTGTTATTTGCACTAAGACTTTTCTACACATGGACCAGGTAAAGATGAGTCATTTGAAATTTTTAACAAGTTTTAAAATTCATGTGCTTTAAGATTTTAAAGCAGAATATACATAGAGCTAGTAAGCTCATTAATACTAGACAGTTTAAAATGAAACTACAGTATATCAGACAGCACATATGCCCCATTAAATCTCAGATTTAAAAATCCTGCCCTTTTGAAGGGCAAGGAAAGTTCCACATACTTTTTGCAGGAACTGGGTGCTCTTGTGCATGTATGCTGATCAGGTTTATTAAATATTACTATCTGAAATGAACTCAGTAATTAAACTGTGAACATTTGTAATCTATGACAAAAATGCTACCTATTTTATAATCTGCCTATGGAGATGGGTTATAATACAGAGGGAAAAATGGAGTGAGAAATATAAACCCACTTTCACTAAAGAAAATTTCAGCAACTACTATGTACAGCTAACATACAGATTAAGAAAAGAAATAAGTAATATTCTGCCTTGATTTCATACTTTAAAAAATAGCTTCGAACCATTTTAACCGTCAGACACGCAAAAAAGATGCTTGTTGCCACTTTAATCCTGGGTACACCAGATTACTACATGATGTCTTTTGTGCATCAATTTTACAACAGCTTGACTCTAGGGTAAATGGGAACCATCATAAATCGCATGCTGCTTTCAAAACCACTTTAATTTCTGTCAGTGTTACTGTAACCACAGTCCTGGGCCCATGCTGCTTTTTCTCCCTGCCTTTTTTTTTTTTTTTTTTTTCCTTGTTGTCTACATTTGACAGTTGCATCTCCTACACTCCAATTGTGGCTTTGATCACTGAAACAAGACATGTCATGTTAGGGAGAGAAGGGAAAAACACAAACCCTCCATCATAAACTCCATTCACACAGACATTCTCGATCTATAGTTTGAGTACTGTATACACATACATACATGTACCCATATAGAAACATACACACATATAAGTAAATAAAGATACAGATGTATATACACATACTTGTGTAGGTGCATGTACATACGTATGTGTATACTCAAGGCATACAAGACAGGTCTATAACATCCCTGGAGTGGGGTGACAAAAGCTGACTGAAAGCAGAGTAGTCCAGCAGCGACTAGAAACATACTACTTCACTGAATATGGGATGATCACCGTTCATCACCAGCTGAGGTCGATCCATGTGTTAACGTGAACAGTTATCATTCTACATGTTAAGTGTAGTCACAGCTTAAATGAGCTTGTCTTTCACAGCTGTCTAACCGGACCTCACATCACAAGCCAGACAAACGGACTTTAATTTTTAAATTAAAAGCCAAACCCTGTTTTGCAAAACCCCTACTGTAAAGGAGACGTGCGTGTACACAGGACATGAAATAAGCAGCAAAATCTTGTTCAAAGTTGGTTTTTGAGGGGCTCCACCTTCCCCTTTACAGTTAGGGCATCAGCATAACTCTCCAACTTCTGTTAGCAATCGCTGTTTGGAGAGGTGCAAACTGCAAGCACATGCACAACAGAAAAAGAGTTTCGGAGGGAAGGTGGATTTACACTCCTGTCTCCGTGCCGCAGGCGATGTTTCACACGCGAACACAGAGCTCCTTCCCGCTCTCAGAGGTTACTTTACATTGTGTGCAAACCGTACGCATTTCCGAGCAGAAGGTGGTGGCCAAAATAGATCAGACCACCGTATGTCCGACTAAACCCCAGTCCACCTTCACTCTCTCCCCCTCCATCCGCACTTTTTTTTACACTAGCTCCTCATCTTCAGTGCAAGGAAGGAGGCGGTAAAAAACATGTGGCCATCCCATTTCAACCCCTCAAACTGACTTAAAGTTTAGCACAACCTCTTAGACATTTTTTCCCCCAATCCACGCAGCACAGAGCTGATTTATTTATTTATTATCTGCCTACTTCGCCTTGCCCGACTACTTGTTTCTTTGAAGGTTGTGAAACATACCGATAGCAAGCAGGGCTGCTTGTGTTACTGCACAATTTATTAATCAAATCAAACCAAAGTAAAGGCTACAATGAAAACGAAAGGCTGCTGGAAACTTCTTACCATCTCTGCATGCTGGTTGTCAAGTGCACCCCCTGTCTCTCGATCTCCTCTCAGCGGCAGTGCCTGCACCCTTCCTTTTGCCTGTGGGCTTTCAGCGCTACACTCTCTTTCCCCCCTTCTCCTTCTCCTTCTCTTTTTCCTTCCCTCCCCCTCCCCCCTCCCAGGTGATTTGAACGAAAAATTGAGATTTAAAGAAATACTTTTCCCCGGTAAAAAAAAAAAAAAAAAGCCCCAAACAAAAAACAAACAAACAAAAAACCCTGACCGACACACACACACAGACAAACCAAAACAAAACTCAAGAAAACCAGCAGCTGCAGCAGCAGCGACAGTCTCTTTCGACCCCACCCCCCCCCGCACCCTCTTTCTCTGACTCTTTCAAAACTTCAGCCCCCAAAGTTCAGCCCGAGCAGCAGGAAGAAAGAAAGAGAAAGAGCTTTCAGCGGAGAGCTGGAAGTGATGGGAGGAGGGACCCAGGTTCGGGTCAGAGCCTCCACAGGTTGGTTTGTTGTTGTTGGGATATTTGGCTGGGGAAGGGGAGGCGGCGGGGGGAGGCTGAGAGCGGGTCCGAGAGGGCAGCTCTACTTCCTTCTAACCCCGCGCTCTCGGGTGAGGGCGACAGGCAGGGAGGCAGAGGAGTTATTTTTTCACACACACACCTCCGACTGCTCTTTCCCCGTCCTTCTGCCCGCTCCCTCCCCCGCAAATTCTCTGTGCCAGGCGGGGGCCGCGGCAGAGGCCGCCTGCGCCCAGCTGTCAAAAACACCCAGCGACCGCCGCCAACTTTGTGGCGAGGGTGGCCGGCGGCGCCGCGCGGGGCTGCCGCCCCTCAGCCTCCTCTGCCCCCTTTCGCCTTCCCGTCCTCCGCCCCGCTGCTCCTCGAGCGGCAGCAGTCCCTCCCGCTGCTTCTCTTCCTTATCGGCTCCAGCCGCTGCTGGAGCGAACGAGAGGGAAGGCGGCAATGCGAAAGAAAGCTTGAGGGAGGGCTGAGAGGGGGCAGAGAGACGGCGGAAAATGGAGCGTAGCCCAGAGGAGGGGGTAAGAGCCGGAGGGGAAGAGGGAAGAACGTTAGAAAGGAAGGGAAAAGTTAGGCGAAGTTTTTGCTCGTGGTGCCGGTTTCCCGCTTCCCACCCATTGCTCCATCAGCTCCCAGGGCTCTGCGGCGGCGGCGGCTGCTGCTCGGTGTGGGATCTGAGGAAATATTTTGTAAAAGGGTGGGATTTTTTTTTTTTTTTTTTTTTTTTTCCTGTGGAGAGGGGGGTGGTGGGTAAGGGAGGCGGGAGGAGGTGAGCCGTCACGGTTGTACGTTCGCAGGGAACAGACAAGAGTCACATCTGTGTGTGACACGGAGCCAAACCGAGCGAAACCCTGCCCCGGCGGCGCCGTGGAAGCGCAGCCGCCGCGGCCCTCACTGGGCGCGCAGGCACAGGGCGGCCGGCCGGGCGCGCTCCCGCGGGGGTGCGGGGCGGGGCGCGAGCTCCGCGCCCTCCCGCGGCCGCCGGCGGATGGGCCCGCGCCGCTCCGCGCGCAGGCAGGCAGGGCGCGGGGCACCACGCTGCCGGCCCTCAGCCCCCGCTGCCCGCTCTGAAACCTTCCCTTACCGGTTCGGAGCGCCGGTCTCCTCGCGAGCCCCGCCGGCGGCGCCGAGGGGGTGGCAGGGCCGACCCGCGTCGCACGGGCTGCTCGGTCGGGGGAAGGTGGCTGAGGGCTTCACCTGCGGGGACGGGCAGCTCAGCCCGGCTGTCCCTCGTGTCCGGCCTGAGAAGGCGCTGAGGGTCACCAGTGCGGTCACAACCGGCTCCTCTCGTCAGGCGCCGTGTAAACACGAGGTTTATACACGAGGTTTAAACACGACCGGACCGTTAAAAAGTGAGCGTGAGGAGAACTTTCCAGGCGATGTGAAACACAGATAGAACATTTTGCTCCCTTTTGGTGTAGCTGGACACTCAGATGACCTAGCAGGAGCTGAGAAAAATTGAGAGAAGATGGGAGGTAGCCGTCTGCACTCCTGATTTTTCCTGCATCTGCTATGGACTGAACTCACAGTAAGCTTGCTGTAATGAACGGCATGTCCCCGGGAATTGCCAACTTCCCAAGCTTGTTGCCATATTTTGGCATCTTTGTTACTTATGTATTTCCTATACCTGTCAGAAGAGAGAAGGATAAATTATCTGTGTTAGTATCGAAACTATTTTTTCATAAAACCCGTTATAATATATCTCAATGTCTGTTTCTCTGGAAAATTCTTGTTTTCTGGGTATTTGTTTTATACCTTGATTAGACATAATATGTATCAGCTTATGGACAGGTTTGCGGTGTCCTCACTTCATCAGGATTAGTTTTGATCTTTGATGGCATTTTTTTTAAACGACAATTCAAAAGGACTTTGTGCTCACCAGGATTTCGGTTTTTTTTTATACAAGTGCCATGACCAATGAAGATTTTGAGTAATTTATGGTCGTTCTAAAAAAAAAAAAAAAAAACTAAAAAAAAAATCGCGGGACTAATTTAAGCCATGACTCGGTGCGTTTTCTGTCAAAGGGGAGAAATAAGAAAAACCTTGTTAATTATTTCAAAGTTACATTTTATCGTACGATTTGCCCTTTTGAACCAGGGAAGGGCCAAGAAGTTGCCAAAAAATTGTGTTCACACAGCCCCCTCGTGGTCAAAGCCTTCAGAGCCTCGCAACCACTTCTACTCACACGGAGGAAAGGGGTCAAAGCGGTCTGATGCAAATTAAAAATAGAGTGCTGCAACCTTGGTTCACAAAAGGCATGGTCACCTGCTAGAATAAATAAATGCTGTGCCCGTTACAAGGCTAATCTTCACTGTGGAGTTTCCCCGAAGTGAATCAAAGGTTATAAATGGTTACAGCTTTATGAAAGGAATGTATTAGAGTAGGTAAGATGGCCATTCAACTAAATTTAAAATCAGATTTCCTTACTATGGAAAACTTTTTTTTAAAGCTGAGGCTTGGTATCTGAAGAATATATTTCTATATGTACTAAATGAGTAGTTTACATTGATAATACCCTATATCAATAAATTTTTTTTAGCTAATCTCTGATCTGTCATTTCAAAGAACCTCCAGGTGTAGTACAATCATTAATAGCTTCCAGTTACATTATTTTTAAAGACTCTCAGTAATTTTATATGCAAACTGATAAAACTTCATGAAGTTACTCTTTTGTCATCTTCCTTGATATTTGATTCAGCATTTTAAATTTTTTTTTTTCTTCCACCTGTCAATAAGCCAATGTCTTTTGTATTGGCAGTATATTACAGCCTCTTGAAAGCTGATGAGGAGGTAAAATGCCTGGAGGCAAGCTGGCTGTTGGGAGTTCTGATTCTTGAGTTGACAGTATGGGGTTACAGGATAAACACTGTGGAGTAAGACACTTCTGCTTATAGGATTAGTACCAAAATAACTACCTGGTGGTATTTGAATACACAGCATCATTAGTCTTCAGACTGAACAAGCGCAAAGTTTTTCTGAAATTTTGCATCTTTCAAAGTCGCATTTTCAGTTGCACATACAATAGTGTTTTAAGATTTCCACTGAGTTCTTGCTTTCAAGCTTTTGTCTACTATGTAGTATATCCTGAGATAAAACTAAGAAGATAGGGCTTGTATTAAAATACTATACCATCCACATGCACAGTACCTTTTGTTTCTTTATAGTGCTGCAGTGACTGAAATGCGCACATCATTGGTATTGTGGGAAAGGACAACATACCTTTGCTTACAGTTCTATCTCAAAAGACAGTGTACAGACCTCATGGTGTGTCACAGGACTGTCTTATGACTTCTCAATGTACCTTAATTTTTGGATATTATATGCAAGGTTTCAAGGAGTAAGTGCAAAGCCTGAACTTTTATTTGCTTCTTAGTCTAATTATATTTTTTCATGAAGAAAACAGTGTCTCTAACAGCCTTATCAACAGAGATATATAGACAGCAAGTCTGTAATTTTCCTTCAAAACCAGATATGACCAAAGTAAAGAATTAGTAATATTTCTTGTCTGAGATTCATTAGTGTGAGCAAAGTTAGAAAGTAAAATAATTCAGGGGTTTTTGTATTTGTTGGGGGTTTGGGGAGTTTTTTGGTTTGGGGGTGGCTTTGGTTGGTTTGGGCTTTTTGCTTTTGGTGTTTTTCTTGGTTGGTTCGTTTGTTGTTTTTCTTTTTCACAGACTGGAGCATCAAGCTATTGCAAATTAGAGTCTGAGTGGTAACTGCAACTTGAGAAGAATGGAACATAATTCATCTAAATTGTGATGTCTCCAGAGTGTGGTATTTCTCTTCTGTCCTGATCCTACTTCTCACAGAAGGAATTTATGCTTCAATTGAATCTTGCCTGTTTTGCAAACCTGTGTGGACACCTCTGGAGGTGTGATCCGGAGGATTTGCCCACAGAGCAAACAGAGGTGAGGTGGGGCATAAGGCGCCAGTCCTGAAAGGGACTATAGCAAGATACCAAACTGAAATCTTCCATGTTCTGATGGGTGGCAAGGTAAGACAGAGCACTTCTAGAGAATGGTACAATTGAAATGTAAATGAAGAAAGTGTTTACTGGTAGAAAGAATCTCCAACAGAGAAATTATCCCCTATCCTGAAAATGAAACCTGTTTTCTGTAATCCACAATTTGTACTGGGACAAAGAATCCATTCCAAAAATACCCATCAATATTTTGGACCAATGCCATCATGAAGTCCTAATCTGATTATTCATTTTATTTAGGAATATGGCTGTACCATCCATATTCATACTGAATATTTGTACTAAGTTCCTATGCTAAGTGTTACTTATAACAGTTGGCCTGGTTTATAGCATGACTTACAAAGGGATAAGCTCCTACTTTCTGTTAGAAATTCTTCTTTTCCCATTTTTCTTTTAAATTTTTTCCACTTTATAGGCATTTTTGTTTGAGTTTTATGCTAGTTAGTTTATCACATTATGATATTTGGGGGAACTTCGTTGTCAATAATCTGATTAGGAGAGAATATCTGAGCATTTATTATAAAAAGGGGTCTAAAGGTTTCTTAGGCAAACTGTAATTTCCTGATGGAATTTCAAGTTTGACATTATGTTGGCAAAGTATCAAGGATGCTGCTTCTGAAGGGGTTCACCTAAACATTGCTCTGAACCCCAGGGGGCTGAGACAAGATGTGGAAAACTAGGGACCAACTGTAAACATTTGGTTTAAAGTCAGTTGCACAGGATCACACAGAATCTTATAGGTAAGGGTAGAATCTAAGTCTCCAGGATGAAGTTTAACTACTTTAACCCTAGTTCTGTCTTTTCTGTCTTTTTCATTCCACACCTTAAAACTTTAGCAGTAAATTTAGCAGGAATATTAGGAAAGAAGTTCTATTCATTATACAGGCAGTCTGTTTGGAGAATGTCATAGTTTCTCAGTACTTGATACCAACACATGTTGCAGGAAGAATCATACGATTTCAGATGCTGTGTACTCATCACATCGAAGGGTAGAAATAATATTGTGCACACACTTGTAATGATAACATTTCTTAACTTCTGAACATATAACTTTCTAACCCCTGCTAGCCAGCTGTCAAAATTCAGTATTAAACTCATGAAACTATGTCAAATAGTAATACTGATACTGTAGTGTTCTGAGTCAAAAAGTATTTTTGTCATGGAAGAAGTGAAACAAAAATAGCTAATTATGTTTCCTTTGCCTCTTGCACTAAAATATTGAAGGTGATTCAAAGCCTTTCCATGACTTCCAGTCATGATGGTAGTTTTGGGGAATGAAAAAAGGTTGTATGCAACATATACATCTTTTTTTCTTTTTGTACTATATCCTCTATACCAAATATTTTCTAACACTCTTTTGGAGGTTGCTACCACAGTTTGATTTATCCTAAACTTTCCCCAAAGCATTAGCAGATGTTCTTTAAGACAAACATGCTTCCAGGACTGTGTGAGCTCAGCTGAAAGAATATATATTAAAAGCAATAGCTGTAGATGTTACTTTGTAGTTCTACAACAGTTTTTGTAAGGGACACTAGAAGATTTTAACCATAAGCTAAGCAACAAAACTATTCAAGTATTCTACTTTAGAGACGAAAGGAATATGGTGTAGTAAATTTCAACAACTCGCTTATAGTAGTAAAGAAAGTTAAATAAATGTTTTGGGTATATTTGGTGTTCTATTATCATCCTTGCTCCAATAAGAATACATATGTTTACATTTAAGAGCTCTCTTTCTCTGTTGTCACTTCCAATCTTTGTCCATCAAAATTGTTTTCTGTAACTTAGTAATTGCTAGTCAGAGACCACACGTAGTGTTCTATATGCATTCTGGAATATGTTTCAGCTTATCTCATATAACACTTGAGAGTATTTTTCCCAAGTGAATCTCAATGTTTTTGAGTTCTCTTAGTGTTTTACCATTTGTTTTCCTTATATTACACCAGTCAAAAATTATTGCCTTGGAGAGGTACTAGTAAGCACTATGGGAAAGTTTCTCTTTTTTTCTTACCCAGTTGAACTGCTTTTGTCTTGAATTCTAGTTGTTGATGGGATTTTACTTATTTCATCCTGGTACCTTAAAACAAGTATTTGTGCTTAGCTTGATATCATAAATTAGTTTTAACAAATAAAATGCCCCAGTCAGAGCTGATAGTGATTGGTGGCTCAGTATCTTGAAAACAACAAAAATGTCAAATATGATATGGCGAGGCAAATCACAAAATCTTTCCTGTCTAATCTTGAAAGATTACTGCTGTGGTTTCTCTACTTTTAGAAAAAATTATTTTTCTGCTGTTCACACTTTGCTTAAATGATGGCTTAATACAGATGTGGCAACCCAAGCTGCATATAGTACAGAGCATTAAAGCAGGCTTTATATAATGTGACATAAAGCTTCCTCATCCATCATAACTTCTCTATTCCATTTTATTTTTATTTTTTAATAATTGCTTCAGATATGCAATACTATTTGATCTTCATGTCACAAGAAAGAAAAGAAGGCAGAACTGACAGCTTGATCCTTGCCTTCTTACAGAAGACCAACTTTTAGATTTTGACCTCTTCTAGCAGTGGATTCAACTACTCTAATTGCAGATACTTAATAGGTCTTGTTTGAATTTGAGCTTGATTGTAACCCTCACATCCCAAGATCAAGTTAGAATACCAGGTAGTCTCATTGTTTTTATTATAAATACTTTGTTGGGGACATGTAATAGACATAATAACATTGTATTTGTTCATGTTGGTGAGGTGCAATTACAAAAAGAAGGTGTAGGCTTTGCTATTGGCATTACTTTAAATCTTAGGAACCTGGAGAAAATAGGAAATTAAAATTCTGTGCCCAGTAACTGGTTTCCTTTTTAAAGTGTTTTTCATCCATGCACCTCTACCACTGGATCATAAGCCAAATACTGTTTGCAATTGACATTGATATCCAGATAGAACTCTGAATTTCCTTTGTTTATTGGCTACCCCACTTTTAGTTACAGTAATTTCACGAATACAAGCCGCACCAATTTGACCAAAATTTTGGTGGAAACCCGGAAGTGCGGCTAATATTCCGGGGCGGCTAATCTATTAACAAAATTCTAAAAGCTGCCAACACGGAAGTGAGAGCCCGCGGCAGCCCCAAGCCAAGCTGGAGCCCGGCCGGCCCCGGCAGAGGTGGGAAAGCCTGGCAGAGGCGGGGCCAGCAGTGTCGGGGGCGGGCGGCAGAGCCTGAGCCAGCAGGGCGGGGGAGCCCGGGAGAACTGGGGCTAGCAGCGCAGGGGAGCATGGCAGAAGCAGGAAGGCCGGCGGGTGGGGCTGCCTGGCAGCGGGGGAAGCCCAGCATAATCGGGGCCAGCAGCGTGGCAGTGCCGGCCAGGGCGAGGAAACGCGGCGGCGGTGCAGACGGGAGGGGGCGGCCGGCGAGCCTGGTGGCGGCGGCGGCAGCCCTGCCGGCGGGGCGAGCGAAAGCGGCGCTCGCGAAAGCGCCGCCGCGAGCCGCGAACCGCGAGCCGCGAGCCGCGAACCGCGAGCCGCGAGCCGCGAACCGCGAGCCGCGAGCCGCGAGCCGCGAGCCGCGAACCGCGAGCCGCGAAAGCGCCGCCGCGAGCCGCGAGCCGCGAACCGCGAGCCGCGAGCCGCGAACCGCGAGCCGCGAACCGCGAGCCGCGAACCGTGAGCCGCGAGCTGCGAGCCGCGAGCCGCGAACCGCGAGCCGCGAAAGCGCCGCGGGGCGGGCGCGGCGCTCGCGAGGCGCGGCGCGGGGCGAGCGAAAGCGGCAGCGGGGCGGACGGCGAGCCCGGCGGCGGCAGCCCTGCCAGCCGGGCGAGCGAACGCGGCAGCGGGGCGGTGCTGACGGGAGAGGGGGGCCAGCGAGCCCGGCGGCGGCGGCAGCACCACCCGGCCAGCCCCGCCGAGCCGTGGCGCTGAGCTGGGCCACCCGGCCCCGTCGGCAACCATGAGCGGGCCGAGCCTGCCTGGCCCCGCCCCGAGCCAGTAAAGCCCGCTATGCCGCGATCCTCTTACTAATTGGCCAATTTGTGAAAGCTGCGCACGGATTCTCGCGACGAACGAAAGTGCGGCTAATATTCGGGGTGCGGCTTATCTATTGACAAAGACAGCAACATTGTCGAGGCACCGGGGGTGCTGCTTATAATCCGTGCGGCTTGTATTCGTGAAACTACTGTAGTTTGATTTCCCATCTAAAGTGTTGGTCTTTGACCATGAACAAATTTCTCCAAATCTGTGGCCCCACCAGTGTATGCATGTGTGTTTGTGTGTGTGTATGAAATTAATTAATGGCATTTATTCCATATGTGTGTATGGACAGACAAGGAAAATAAGGGAAATAGCGAACAGTTGTCTAAATGGTTCTTTTTGAACCCTCAAAGTATTTTAGCATCAACTTAAATTTAAAATGCAGGTCCTTCAACATTGGTAACTTGTAGTTTTTGAGTTTAAATTACAGTAATTTTATGCATATAAGCTCACCCTTTTGACTAAAATTTTGGTCCAAGCCCAGAAGTGTGCCTTATACCCCAGAGTGCCTTATATATGGACAAAGTTCATAAATTTGCCAACCTGGAAGTGTGAGTCCGCGGCAGCCCCAAGCGGGGCTGAGCCTGCCCGGCCCCGAGCTGAGCCAGTAAACCCCATGATCGCGCGATTCCATTACTAATTCGTTACTTTGTTGTGCATGGATCCTCGCTGCAAAAAAAAAGTGCGCCTTACAGTCCAGTGTGCCTTATATATGGACAAAGTTTGGAAATTTGCCGACACCCAGAAGTGCGCCTTATAATCCAGTGTGCCTTATACTCGTGGAATTACTGTAATTATGTGGGGCATGAGAGTCTTTCAGTATATTTAATTTCAAGGATATAAAAATGTGACTTTCTGCTATTAAAGTTAATTGCACTTGTGTAATTCATGCTACCAGTACTATTAAGAAATACCTCTGTTCAGAGTAGAGCTAGAGATGATGGGGATGGTGCATTGGCTATAAGGAAGACACAAAGGAAGTTAACATTTGAAGGAGTGCAAGAAACTGTTCTTTGTGAAATACTCTCACAGAAAGAGTGGCTATTCTTACAGTGTGACATTGAGTCTGTAGCAGCTGAGATTTTCTTTGTAAAATTATGCTGTATACATTGAATAGTTATTTTAATTCTTTTGTTTGTGATTTCTTGGTGTACCTGAAAAGCTTTCATATGCATGTGTCCTCTATGACTTCTGTAAAGGAATACACTGTGTACAAGAAAAAGCCATTTTATGTTGGATACGTAAATAAAAAAGTTATCAGTGCTCTGTTTGCCTTCATGATCTAGACAGCATAAATTTTAAACTTTAAGAAGTTCTACAGCCTGTCCCAAGCAACGGAGGCAACATTGTTTCACAGATCACTTTGATTAAGTTTCTTCTGGCTGACCTGTTACTGCAAATTAATTGTTATTCCAGTGGTAGTGAATACTTTGCTACTGAAGAAGAACGATCATAAGCTGTGACATAAGAACTATGACAACAACTCTTACAAAGTTAGCAGTTCTGTGGCATCTTCAGTTGAGTGATATGTCTAGCAAAAAAAAAAAAAAAAAGAAAAATACTATGCAGAGGAAAGACATAGGCATCTGATCTTCCATGTATTTAACCAGGAAGTCTGTGTAGAAACATGCCTCTAGATACATTTTTATGGACTTCAATAGAAAATACTATTCATCAGGTGTGCTACTAGCTCACAGTCTCATTTTGCAGCCAAGGGCCTTGAAAAAATACATAACAAGAAACTTCTGACTCTTAAAAACTTAACCCTTTGTCTTATTCAAAACAATCTAACTTCTAACTTTAAAATATTTTTTGTATTACTATATAGGCTAAGCCTAATAAATTTGGGGTCTACATTTACTTACTTATACAAGAAAAGTAAATTCATTGATATAAAATATCTATAGGTTACTGGTATCACCCCTTGTAGATGAAAAGCAAGTATTGTGATGGTAAGCAGGAGACACAACCACCCAGCATAACTACTGTGCATGACAAAGATACTTCTCTTTAAACTGATCTGTGCAGTTTGTGTCACCTTGAATTCATGTAATTGCAGATTTGTGGATCTGTAATCTATTTTGAGACAAGATTACTATGTATAGAACACCTCTATGACATGTTGTTTCAAAATTTCCTAAAGAATTCTACTGTACCCTTTGTAAGTGTCCTACTCCAGTACTTCATTGCCTTTAATGTTAGTTTTTCTTAACAGCTAAACGAAATACTCCTTCTAAATGACCTGATTCCTTCTTGTCCTGTCCTAGGCATACTTCATAGCAGGCTTTTGAACACTGGAAGACTTATCTTTTTTTTCCATTCTTCCACCTTCTCTATAGACCTCACAGTGCCTTTTCCTTCAAAAAATTCTCACATTTGATTTCTGAAAATTATTAGCACTCTTATTACTTTTCCTAAATATGTACTACTCAACTTACCATAAACACCAGCAAGTTCACTAGTTTGATTTGCAAATGGTGCTCTTGCTGAAGCTTCCATAGACCATAGAGTAATTACCTATCATATATGATATACCATAGTTTTGGTAAGGCAGCTCAAAATGGCATTTGCCTTTTAATAGCATACTGATCTATTCAGTTTATGTTCCGCTCTAACTTTATAACCCCATCTGTAATACTGTGATAAATGTCCAAGAAGCTAGTCTTTCCTTTTAAAAATTTTTACCTTATTCCATTGTTCTTTGCCAGCAACTTTGAAACAAAACTTTCTTAGCCTCTTTCAGTTTATCAAAACTATATAATATATTCTCTGTCACTGAAGTAATTACTGAAATTATGATCAACCCTGTGGTTATCAAAATTCCCCTGTTCCATTCCATGTGTTTCAAAACAGCCGAGTCAAGTTCCTGTGACGCTGCTGATCCAAAGATTGTCAGTTCAGTTACAAAAATAGTACAGATATTATCAAATAGGACAGAAAACCAACTGATAAATGCTTCTACATGACTCTTGAAAGCCATTGTAGATAGTCCAGTACTTCTGTGCAGAATTAGCTTCTATCATAATCTTATTAATTCAGGTTTGACCGGAACCTTGCCAGTAGAGCACATTGGAGATACATTGATATACCAGCAAAGATTTGTTGAAGACTTCTTTGAAAATCACCTTGTAGGACCTATCTAAGCTAACAGTTTTTGAAGACGCTAAGGTCTCTTTGGCTTGACAAGGAGCTATAGGTTCATTTAACATTAGTAGAAACTCAACTTTAGTAAAATCAAGATCTCCCATAATGGCATATTCTCAAGTTGAAAAATTTATTTCAAATTTCTTAGTATTTCAAGCATGGCCTCCTTCTTTGTAAAATCACCCTAAGAACAGTAACAGCTCTGCATTTTCTTGCTGTGCATCTTCAGAGAATCTTTGATGAAAGCTGTTATGTAGGCATAAACATAGCCGTCTGGTTGGCCAACTAAGTAAAAATAGAGAATCAAACTGGAAGTCTTTTGCACTGTTTTGCAGACCACTAACCACGGAAAAGATATTTGGCTGGCCCAGAAATAACATGTGATACTGAAGTCATATCCAGACTGGGGATTTTTTAAAATGATGGTATCCTCAGGAAGCAATAACTTTAGAACTCAGAGCAGGATGATTGTTTTGTTTTCTTGTAAATCTTTCGAGATGCTAATTGTGATTACAGTATGAAATTAAAGATCTGTCCTTTTTATCAAAAAAGACAAAAATTTGAAATTTGTGAAACTTAATGAATGGAAAAGTATTTGTTTGTAGAAATGTATGTACATGTATGTATGTTTGTTTGCAGAAATGTATGTACAATAATAAAAGTCAAACAGCAGAATCAGACAACTTTCAGGTAAAGGCTGCCCAAACACACAAGCATTTGCAAAGCTCTCAAGCTTTGAAGTATAGTGGATAAAATTAATTTGTCTCATGCAAACAGTACTAGGTATCTTAATAACTAGGTATCTGAATTTGACTTTTAAAAATTGCTTAGCATATAGAATTGGTTATAATATTCTTTGTTAATAGAGAGGCTCAAGAATAAATGCTTTTAAGCCATGAAGGGAACCCAAACTAACTCTGCACAAAGGGAAGCTTGGATCTGTTAGGTAGATCAAGAGTATTAAATAAATTCACCTTGTATTTTAATGCAAGAACTCAGGCACTGGGGCATACAAGGCATGGGCATACTTCATCCCTGCTTGGTAATTTGTGGTGTTGTTCGTGTACCTTAAGAACTTCCCTCAATCATTCGTCATTAAAATCAGTTCTACTGGCAGTCAGGTTTTCATGCTGAGAGCTAGGAAGAAAAATATTTATGATTAAAGAGACATACAGCTGCTATTACTGATCCTGAATAGTTTATTTTGGACACCCTATATTATGACTTTCTTTTCTTTTTTTCACACTTTTGGGTAAAGGCTTGGGCGTGTGCTTGAAAAAACAAGCCTCCAGTGTGGTTAGAGAATGCCCATTTGTTATCTATTCTGCCTGCTGTTTAGGCAATGTAGTATATGCGGGATAAACAGCAAGATTGAAAAACATTATTGTCGTTGTTGCTACTGTTGTTGTTATTGTTACTTAAGACAAATAGGTGTATTTTCTTTGATTTCTACATACATAGGGCCTTTTAGTGTAAGGCATCACATTGCACTTCCAACCAAGTCAATGTCTATACTTCAAAATAAATTGCAGACATTTGCTATATGTTTTGACTATCTTACTTTTTGTAGTAAATTAAAATAAATTCTGTCTTTGGTTTCCCTAAGTAACATTGATAGAAAGCCAAAAAAGTGGAAATTGGTAATATTCAATGTTTTTTTTTTAAAGTTAATGAAAGTACCTGCTTTCAATTCCCTTAGAGTGAGCTAGTAGTCCACCTCAGGATGTAGTTTACTTTTCAGGGAAGATGATGCTGATATTGTCTAATAATGCAGTTTACATTATTCTTAGTAGATCAAGCACAAGAAGTGGTTGATCAACAATGAAAAGTATATAAAAAGATTATTGATGTTTAAGCAAACACTTTAAAGAACACCTGTGTGCACCAGTCATTCAACTCTCAATGCTTAGTAACATTGACAGCTGTCCTTCTAGACAATTTAAATGACTCAAGCACTTACTTTCATCCTGCTGCAGAGTTTCCTTGTTGAGTATGTGGAATTGCTCAGAATTGCTTGTCCCAATGTATTTTGCTTCCAATACCAATCTAGTACTTCCAAAGTGACTCATTTAACTATGTACTTCCTCTCCTTGTACTAGTTGGGTCATTTCCTCTTGTTTTCCTTGGCTTCTGCTTTTCCAGTCACCATAGATAGCTGTATTCTTTTGCTATATTAGATGGAATAACCTTCAAAGACTAATAATACTGAGTAGAACTTCTCTTTTAATCCTCAAGCCACATATTTTTCACTTTCCTCCCTTCTATTCTGAGATACAATTTCTTCCATTAATTAAAAATATGGAAGAAGATCGAGTATATAGAAGAATGAAAAGAAACATGGACATATATAAATTACTACATTAATTTTCCACATGTAATAGTTTATATAACATATAACTTTGGAATGCCTTTTATTAGTAGGAAGCATGTCTTCTGGATCAAATATACCATCAAGTTAACATATATTATAAATTCTTTGTATCAACAAAAATGCTTCCCAAGATCACACTTGTTTTTACATATTGAAAAATATTTTGTTTACTAGTAGAGGTACATACCAAATCTGCAAATACTAGAAGCAGTTACTCTAGAGGAGGAATGTCTGTTGGGGCACCTCCAGGTATTCCTGAGAAAATTGGGTTCAATTTTGTTTTCCTACTCTTTTTGTGTGACCTAAGCCAATGTATCTCTTTGTAATTCCACCTGTGTCAAACGAGTATTACAAGAAATTTCCAATTTATATGGATGTAAAGATATGTGTGGTCAGTTAAAGTTATGAGATTAAGACAGTGATCATTACAAATACTCCACTAGAATATAGGAACTTTTGACAAAAAGAAAAATTTTTCATCTGTACAGAATATCAAGCTTTCTTGGAATTGTGGAATTCTGTGTGAATCTTACTGATTTCTTCTTCAGATACAAAGTACATTTCCTATCTTGTTATATCTTTGGTAAACAAACAGGAGGATAAATTTTTTTAAACTTTCCTAGAAATATTCCAAAACACCCCAGTGTACACACTTGTGCTGTTGGGAAGAGCACAACAGAGATACAAATTACAGAGCAAAGACACTGCTGAGATGCAATAGTAAGAAGAGTAAGGAAGAACCTCAGTGTATAAAATCCATTTAATGTCTTATGGCAAAGGCAGGCAAATGGAGATTAGGATACAAGGCAAAGTAATCATACTGGTGATAAAGGAAAAGAAATCAAATGTTTAAAGCATATAAGGAAGTATAATATTGCCGGGGAAGTAAACGGGAATAGACAACAGAGGAGCATGCACAGTCTCTGTTGCTTCTTCCTACCTTTACTTTTCATGTAATTTTACCAGGTAAAAAGAAAAAATCTGATCACTTTATTTCTATCATAGTAACTTAATCCTTTTCCACAATACAATTTACACATTTTCTTTCCTGATTTGAGGCATTTATTCAACTATATTTCAAATCTTCTATAGAGGCTTTTTTACAGTATATCTTGTTTTTTCCTGTAATCTCATTTGCTTGCTCTCCAACATCATTTTTCCATTTTCTTTCAAGCCAATCTTTTATACTTTTAAATGTCATTTACACTTAGTTCTGTATGTTGAAGAAATATTTCCCTTAAGATTTTTACACTATCAACAAGTATACAACTAGTTTATCTAATACAGTTGTATCTAATACGATAGATACTAGGCAAAAGCAATCAAATTATTTTGCATTGATGAACTAGCATGCACAGTGCTACAAGTTGCATCGTGTACTAAAATAAAATGCTCTGGTAATGGTCATGAAGTTGAAGACAGTTTTTCATTTTCTGTGTGGATGCTTTTCTTCCTTCCCTAAAAAGAATGGAACACCCCCCCTGCCCACGCCCATTTAACTCAAACTAGCAAATCATTTGCCTTTCTAGCATTTGGTAGCAAAACCGGCTCCTGATCAATTTGCTATCTACTCTAGGTCCATTTACTTTATACTACTTCAGAATATGAACAGCAATCAAAAGACTTTGGAAAAACAGAAAGTTTTCTAACAGCCTCCTGCCTAATTACTGGACACCTTCCCACTCTCCCTCTCTCCCTCCCTCCCTTTCTTCCTGCCTGGCACTGAGGACTTAGTAGACAGTACTGATTCATCAAGGTGGGTGAAGAATTTGGGTATAAAGGTGTTCAGCCTTAGGGGAAAATCTGCAGGGTAGCAGATTGCAAATTGTTAGAGAAATACTGATAGAAGCCAGCAAACCTGAAGCAAATAACATGACAAATTTCAAAGGGGATGAAGAAGAAAAGAGGAATCCATCAGGAATAAGGCAGGTGTTGTCACATGGCACAGATGGACAGCAGACACAGAGAAGAGAGGCATTTAGTTTACTGCTGAGAGAGTAATATTAGCAGAAAAAAAATCACATTAGGATTACATGTAGCATCACTGATTATGGAAAATATTTGGAGGAGAGCACACACAGTGACACATTTAGCCTGATAGAAGTCCTAGAAATTTTTATTCTGTGTTTCAAAGAAGCTATTTTCACAGAAGTTATGTATTTCTAAATATCAGAGGAAAAACAGTACGAAGAGACCAAAGAACTGCCAAACCCACAAATACTTAAATAACACAGAGGGCATCAGAGAAGGAAAAGCAGCAGGCCTGCAGAAATCATCTAAGAGTCAGAGAGTACTGAACTTGAGAGGGGGCCCTAGAAGATAGATATAGAAGCCTGTGGAACTTGTTCTCCATTCTTTCATACTGCCTATGCAGGCATAAGTTGGCAGTATTACTTATTTTATAAAAGGTCATTCCATCACTTTTGAAGTTGAAAAGTATTATGCTAATTGATGAGGTTATTCAATTGTTAGAAACCTGTCAAATGTCAATACAGCATTAGAAGAAAAAAAAGCTGCAAGGACATAAACTATCAGGCTTTTGTTACTCAAAACAGTGCTGATTCTACTCCACAGGAAGTCAAATTCCTGTGGACTACGATGTCCTTGGCTAAAAGGCCTAGTTTTGATAAGCCTCTGACCTCCTGGTTAACTGTTGTGTCCCACTTCTTTCACCTACCTGAACATACTGTTTTCCTATATACCTCCAGGCTGGTTATTATCTAATCAGAATAAGTAGTAAGAAAATGGAAACAAGGATGTTGTCTTGGGTATTTGCTCAGGGTTTTCAGTGAAAAATTTCTCAGTGTGAACATTTGTACCTGTGACCAGCAGCTCAACTGTTCCATAGTTGCTACATTCTTCATGTTTTTCCACACTTTCCAGCAATACTGCAATAATTTTTGATTCCAGAAGTAAAGGTATGTCAGTATAGAAGACGAGATTCTTCATTTTTGGTGAGAAAAAGTCAGTTTAGTGAAAATCTCACTGAACTCATGGACAAAGTGACATTCAGACTCCTTAAATGAGAGGAGAAGACAAGGAAAACAATGACAGAAAAAGCACTTCTCTTAGAACTCTGCATGAGGCCAACTGCAAAAAGTATAGTTGCGCCTAAGAAGAAAAGGCCAGACAGTAAAATGTCTTTAGCTACAGTGGATTTTTGACTATTTCCTCTTGATACTGGCTAAGAAAGGTGAATAAAGAAAGGGTCAGGCAATTGCTTTCCTGAAAGAAAACAGAAAGGGGACATCTTGGGTATAAGTACAAGATCATGCAGCTTAATAGCCCCTGAGGGAACAGATATTTCTAGGGAAAAAAAAAAAAAAGAAATTCCTCAGAGAACCAATCACAAAAATAGCCTGGTTTGAGAAGCTGCTGTTTCTTATATCAAAAACTAGCAAATAGAATAGGACCAGAGGCTCCTGAGTAAACTGAGACCCCAAATGAGCAGTATCCACACAATTCAGGAAGAAGTAAAGATCATCCAATGCAGTATGCCAAAGTGTTTTTAGCTTACATCCCAAGTTTCTCCATTGCACTCTACTGAGGCTTTTACCAAATCCCTACATACATTAAAAATACTAACCACACTCCACATTTACTTGACAGGCTGCCTATCAGTGGAGAATACAAATTCAGCCTGGATATAAGTTTTTCTAGCACATAAAACAGGTCATATACAAGGATGACCAGTAGTGATTAGGGTATGGTACTGCACCGAAGTTCCTCCATGTGATTTGAATTAATTGATTTATTAGTAGCAAAATATCCAGGTGGGTCAAGCTAATTAAGACTATGATTGCTAATTGCCAACACGGGGGACAGTATGAGCTGCAGAGGCAATAGATACAGCTGTTTGTAACAGCTCTGTAAACTGCTACATAGTTAAGACTGCAGAAAAAAAGAAATAAGGAAGAAGATGCTACTGTGATGAAGGTGTAATTTAGAGTAGGCTCTATTCAGACAAGGTGAGAGCAACTAGTCCTCTAAAAATTTCTGTGACTCCTCAGCAGTCCAGTCTAGTAGCCTCCAAAGTGGTGTGGGCACAAGATAATACACTGGGGTGCAGGAAAAAAGTACATCTTGTACCATTAATAAATAAAAATAAAATACTTAATTTGCCTTTATATAATAAATTTTAAGTTGTTATTTAAAAGTATTTTGTACAGATTATTTAATATAGTGGTGCATATATATAATCTATAAATTATATAAAGATGCATGATCAAAAAAGTTGTCTGCTGGTCTAGCTTAGAATTCTGAACAACTTTTAATCATGTTTCCAGTTTTCAGTGTATTTCACTCTCTACTATCCTGGATGATTCCAGGTAGTTTGGCTCCCAGGTTTAGGTGTTTAAAAGAAAACAGCAACACAATGTGGTTCATGGTGTATGTCAAACCCAAGACATAATCCTGACATTCACGTGCAGTATAGAGAAACATGTGTTTCTCTATAATGCTTCATAAACCATACAGTACAACTATAGAGCCAAATGGGCCCAAATAATTTTTTTCATCAGATTCTTTGACTAAATGCAATGGAGAAAGCATGATCTAAATTTGGAAAATCTATTTTAATTAGTCTTCATGACCATAGCTGTATAAGCATAAAAAAAATCCAGATAGTATGCATATTGCAGAAGGCTGAGGTTTTAAAAACTTAGATTTTTTAAAGCAAGAAATTAAAAAACCCACAACATATTTCTAGCTATGGAATTGCTATGGAAGATATTCTAAAGCAGTATCAACACTAATTTTTGAAATATCTCTTATTCTGAACCCATTTCATTTATGATAAATTAATTTCAAAACAGATGCATTTTTTTTTTTTATACTGAACATTGGATTCCTCATACTTCTTTCTTTTTCAAGCTCTACATAGTTCTGGATGTTCCTGTTCTTAATGTCCTTCTTTTTTCTCACTAGTAAATGAACCATGAATTTTTTTCCTTTTAAAACAAGATCCCTGTTCCTTTCAGTTTGCCTACCAAAACTGATAATATCCTTGGATGCTGGCACAAGTGTTTTAGAATGAACTAGTTTCCAGACATGCTCCATGTTAACAGTGACACTCTGAAAAGGGGTGTTACCTTCTGTTCTCTCTTCTCCATAGCTTGACTGAAGTTTCAGATAAATATTCTAGCTTGTTCTAAATAAAACTTCTGCACATGTGATTATTTTTTATTTTCCTTACTTTAAATGGCAAAAGTTAAATGTTATGTTGTATTGAAGAAAATTTGATTAACAGATTCTAATGAATAATAATAATACTTGCAGCATTACTTACTCAAATGTAATGCAATCTCTATCACAAATCATTTTGTCTTCTCAGTTTTGCCAACATATATGGCAGGTTTTTGGGAGAAATGTTTATTTCCCATATTAGTTATATGTGTTTATTTGGTATCTTCCAATTCATTTGTTTCAGTTCACTTAGCTAGTATTGGATCTTTTCTCTATGGTGCCACCCTCTCATTTAATTTTCTCAGTGGGAGAAATTCTCATTTTCCCAGCAGATTTTTTCTGTTGCTTTATGTTCTCTAACATCAAGTGTTTTTTGTAGTGAATTTTAATAACTTACTTATAGAAATATAGTTTTGTAAATAATAGCATTGCAAGACATTTTTTTTCCTCCAGAGAGGTTAATATTTGGCAATTCTTTGGAATTCTCTCTGCCTCATCTTCTATCTTATCTTTATTTTTTTAAGCATAAATTCCTAGTCAAGGTTCTTCTCCATTAAGTTCCTGTGTAATTTTAAGTGCATTAATTCACTAACCACAGTAAATTAAATTTACTCTCTATGTATGTAAACTTTCTATCTCAAAAAACTAGTTTTCATCCATTTTTTAAATCTTATTTTGATAGTTTGCTGCCATAGGATTTATGTACAGACTTTCGTGAGATCTCCCCATATGTCATTATGCTCATGTTTCTGTGCTGCCACAGAGGTTGTCAAAGATGCCATATTTTTTTCCATTTCTTTCCATTTAACATACCACTGGCATTTATTTCTAGTTCTATTTTTTAAAACACTTGAAATTAGATTAACTAGATGTCTTTTTCAAGCTACTTTAGTATTCATTCCTCACTTGATTGATACTATGTGTTAGTTTTTATCCCTTCTGTACTGAAAATAGTAGAAATACAAATGCCACGTTCTGACCTCACATCAAGACTTTGTGGATTTCTTTTGTCTTGCTGCTTCAAAAATATTTTAGTTATCTCTTTAAGATTTTTGCTTGCATTAGGGATGCATTGACAGTAATATCCTTGCTTTGTAGTTTAGAAATATCCATAGAATGTAGCCTGAACTGTCTGCTGTTAAAATGAGAGAGTGTTGTATGCTTTAGAAGCTATAGAGGTACTGATGTGGACTGCTCTGAGATATGCCCCATATAAGCTCCAGCTTGTGAAAAATACTAAAAGCAGCACTCTTACTAGTGCTTTGGCCTCTCACACAACATTGCTTAAACAGTGGTATAAGCAAGACTTTGTTTTACTGTTCTTGCATAAATACATTTTGACTCGAAAAACAGTATTGCACTTTCTAGATCTGTTGACTGTGTGCCTGCAGTTCACCTCCTGAGGTCGCAGCCTGCTGACCTGTGGCCTGAGAACTCAAATTTATTTGAAACTTTTGTATCTCTCCCTCTCTCTTTCTCTCTTTCTCTCTCTCTCTCTCTCTCTAAGGCTGCTACACTCCTCGAAGTTAAAACTGAGTGTTTTCCTTGAAAGGGTAAGATGCAAAACATACTTCAGGTTTTAGATCAGAGCTCAAACCTCAGTGGATCCCTTTGGCTCAAGATGATTCACTGATCTCTGTGATTAATACCTGCAAACTGTTTTGGCAAACTGTCTTGGCAAACCCATCTGAAAGGCATTATTTAAGTATAACGTGCATTGTACATACAAACCTGGTCCAGAATTCTTTCTGTAGGAACAAAAATATTGGGTTTTAATTGTTATATTTAATGGAACAGAGTAAAATATTGCTCTATTTGATCTCTGTCCCCTAGTGGGCTTTCTTTTTTCTTTCTTTGCAACAGTGTGACAGTTTCCTCTTTAGACTTTTAATTATGTCTCCAAGGACCTTCTACATTAGCAACGGTGGTGGCCGTTTACCATTTTACCCAGCTGGATTCTACCCAGGCTATAACAAGTTTTATAAAGATGGTTGTTGTATATTTTTAAACTTTTAGAGTCTCGGGCTTTATTTGAATAATGTAATGGCTGAAATGGTCTAACCATTATTTTATCTGACTACAGAAAAAGTTGAAACACTTAATGATTGTTGTAACATAATCTATTCAGGTCATGGATCTGAGCTGAATATGGTAATTCAGACCAATTTTTTCTCAAGGAACCTCCTAATGACATTGTTTTTGTGAGGTGATCTGATCAGATCCCTTGTTTTCAACCTCTGCTATAGTATTTGAATGGTTCTTAAAATCAGACACTCTGGATATCTCTTTTTCCTCCTCTTCTGGATTATTACAAAAAAATGCTGCATTAACTGTGTTGTATCTTCCTGCCTTCTATTAATTCTATCACTCCTTTTTATCACATCTCCAGATATCCTTCCATGCTGCATGCTGAGAAAATATGTAAAAGGCATGCATCTCCCTTTTCATTCAAAAATGCTTCGCAAAAGCCTGTTTCCCTCTAAAGTCCAGACAGAAAAAGTCAGACATTCCTCAGACAGCCATACAGCTGTACATATTTGTAAGAGGATTATAGCAAAGGTGGTGTTAGTTGGGCAACATTAAAAGAATTAGAATTAAATATAAAATCGAGATAGCCTTAAAACCTATGTGTAACCTATTATCTCACTATCAAAACATGTCCTGAACTTCTTGTGTTCCAAGTTCCTCTTACCTCTCTGTCACAATCAGAACATCAGGTCTAATGCAGGGTAATTTTTAAGGAATTTCAGACTGGTACTGCCTTTTCAGGGCTGTTACGAAAAAACATACTGTGCACACGTGAAAACACATGGACTTAGTGAATGTGCTTTTATTTGTAAGTCACATCTGGAATGTTAAGTCCTTTTTTAAAAAAAAAACAAAGGAAAAAAAGGAAAAGGTTCAGTCCGGACGAACTGTGAAAACAAGAGTAGTCCAACCCAAGACAAACAGTTCCTATGCCCAGGTAGTTGTGGTGAAAGAGAAGACCCCCCTCTTCTGGCATGAACTGGAGTAGCTCTCACCAGAAGATGATAAAATATGTTCAAAACCATGTTTTGATCAAAAATAGGAATAAATCTAATATTAATATCTGTATTAAAAGAATCTGGTTTTCCATCATGTCCTCTGAAGTTTTCTCATTTCACACTTACACAAACATAGTCCTCCACACCAGCTCCCTACATGTGTATCAAAAGAGTTCTAGCTTTTTCTTTGCCAGACATTGAACATTCAGTGTATCATGGTCAGATTATTTTTGCATATTTGTTTTCTGGATCAGAACAAAACATCTGAAGAACGCTCTATTCCAAGCACATAGTGAACTGAACACTGGCATTAAAAGTATGCTCTGCAGAAAAGCCTTTTGACAAATTGTCTTTGTTCAGGCAATATTTTCGTCTTTCTTCCCTGAAGGTGACCAACAATTCCAGCTAGTGAGAAAAGACTGCTGTTAAAGATCCTCAGAAATCCTTCTGTATCCAGCATTTCAATTGTTCCTGTAAATGCAAGGTTTTTTCTATGATAAATGTGGCAGTGAGAATTCTGTCCCAATCACATTTCAAAACAGATAACTGTATGTTTATGTGTATTTATCATTATCTCCTTAGCTGCCAGAAGTAAAGAAGCAGCATTTTTTTCTCCTTTTGTTTATTTTAACATTTTGTATTCTTTTCTTTTTTACGGGTTAATGGTAGGTGAATTCTTCCCTATTAGATCATATATTTCACTCTTTGTAAATGCAATATAGACTAGTTTTCTCTACATCCTAATGGTTAACAAAAAGACAAAACAGTAAGAGACATTCCCATCTACCTGTATTGCTGGATGAACAGCTGTTTTGCTTTAGTTTTAAAAACTGAAGTCAGAGATGGAGAGAAATATAATGCTGTTTAGTGTAATTCATCTGTAAGGTAGAATATTCACTGCCTGAAAAACTGGAAGACTTTTAAAGACCAGTGGTGTATAGTTGTCTCATTTCTATGCAGTAATACACAAAATAATATATTTCTTTCCATCACACAGTTAAGGTATAAAACTCAGGCGTCGTTACTCAGGTGAGTGCTGGAAATAGAATGGCCGCCATTATGACAGATACTGAAGTGGCATGGAAATGTATCTTAGAAAGAATAGCAAATCTCCTCGTTTTCAGCAGTTCTCTTCCGTATATCAGAAAATTTAGATAATTTTAATTTTTTTTTATACTTTTTAATTCCAGACAGCTATGTCAAACCTAAATAATATTAAATTACTAGTTTTTATTTTTCTGTTCTCAATGTTATTACTATTTTCATTTTTATTATCCATACCTAAATATTAACTACTCTTTCTTTGACTTTCCAGTGTGAAAGCTGAACAAAGTACGGATTTTTCTAGAATTTTATCTAGACTGTCTAGATTTTTTCCCCTCTAGATTCTTTCTTCTGTAGATTTTTGTCATGATTTCTCAGATTGTACAGTACAGTTTTGCTTTTGAAATTTATTGTTTAATTGGAGCAGTTTCTGACCACTACTACAAAAAAGGAATTTGCATTGGAGTTCCTATACTAATGGGTAAGAAGAGAACTTCATTTTCTTCTGAATATTTTTGCACTTTATGAAATTTATCTGCTTTGTCCCAAATAAATTCTATTTTTGAAAGAAAGGTGAGATTTATTCTTGAGAATAAATGGCTGGCATATCAACCGATGTCTCTCTGAAGCCTTCAATTACAAATGTTTAACAGTTGCTGTTGAACTACAGTAAAATTAAGGCAGTCATAATTTTGGAGAGGTGAAAGGTTTCTTGGGGTAGAACAATAAGCCAGAAAAGAAATCAGCTATGTATTTCTAATTATTTCAAAGCATGCTTTGATTAGCCCTTGGGAATCCTATGAAGGACAGACAGACTCTATACAGTATAGAGTATTTAAAAAAGTTATAATACTGCATTATTTATGACTCTGTCATAAAACTAGAACTGTGAAAAAAAGAACCTTGGTCAGCAAATGTCTTAAAACTAATTGCTAGAGAACAGCAGATTAGTAATTTATTGTATCTACAGTTTATTCATCTTCATCTTCTCGGGCGTTTTTTATGAAGAACATATTGCATTTCTACCTGCAATGCTTTATGAACTGTTTCTCAAACCTCTTTAAAGCCATTAGCAATATATACAATTACTTTCTACTTGCATATCTAATGTTAGATTAGTTTTTCATTTCTCAGTGTTATGACATGTTGGAAGGTTCTTGTGAGCAATTTTCAGCAGGTGGGCAGAAGAAGAAAAGAAGTGTTTTATTTCCTATGAGGATGAGACTAAGACTGTTCTCTTGCTAAACAGAGTTTTTAAATATTTGGAATCTATTTTGCATTTTGCTGGTGACTTTACATGACTTTAAAGGTCTTCTAGTATGTGCTTTCCAAGGATTTCAATGGTTGTCCAGCACAAAAATGCTCCAAAATATTAGTCCTTACTGTGTGATGCCTTTAGCTTATATTTCATAAACATCCTGCCCTAATAGCTATGTCAAGAGACTATGTGTTATATATTTGTACTAGTATCTTACATTAAAACAGACATTAGTCTGTATGAAGTTCAGTTTTACTAAAAGAGAAATTCCTAATAGTTACACAGACTTAGGTTCTTTCAAAGTGATGACAGCCTTCTTCTTTAGGGCTTTGAATACTCTAGAATACTCTTATTCAAGACAATGAACTCACTGGTATTCACACAATTTGCCTCTGTATGAAAAGGCAGTGTCCTCAGCTGTCTTAGGAGGACTGTTGCCAGCACTTTGAGGGAAGTGATCCTTCCTGTCTAATAAGCACTGGTGAGGTCACACCTCAAGTGTTGCGTCAAGTTCTGGGCTCCAGAACTTAGACTCCACAGTGGGTAAAAGACACCTATACAAATATGGGAGAGAATCCAGTGAAGCACTACTAAGATCCTGATGAACTGGAGCAATTCTCATCCAAGGAAACACAGAAAACTTGATCTAGTCATCTAGGAGAAGAAAAGCCTCAGAATCACAGAACCACAGAATTGATCAGGTTAGAAGGAGGAATCAGAGTACAGTAATTTCACGAATACAAGCCGCACTGTTTTGACCAAAATTTTGCTCCTACACTGGAAATGCGGCTAATACTCAGGAGCAGCCAATATGTGAATAATTTTCTGACATTTTCAATCTCGGGAGTGCAAACTGAGTCAGTGCAAACTGCAAAGTCGAGCACCTGCCAGTAAAACCCTGCATTTACGCGGTTGTTACAAATTGGTTACTCTGTTGCGAGGCGGGTGGAGCTGCTTCGTACAGGCAGCACAGGGGGTGGGGAAGGCAGGGCAGCTCTCTCCTGCTGACCCTGCGGCCTGGGGGGAGGTAGGGGGCTCCGTGCTGCTGGCCCCGCGGCTCGGGCGGCTCCCGTCCCTGCATGCCACCACCACAGGAGTGGGGCGGCTCCATCCCCGCCTCCCACCGCTACCATGGGTGCCGGCAGGCTCTGTGCCCCTCCTGCCACCGCGGGGCAGTGCCGGGCCGGGGTGAGCGATCCCAGAGGCAGCGGTGGCTGGCCCCAAGCGGCCCCGCCAAGGGGCAACGCCGAGCTGGGCCATCCCGCCCTGTCAGCAGCCCCGAGCCCTCATGGCCCGAGCCGAGCCAGTAAACCCCCAGCCATGCCGTGACTTTGTTACTATTTGGCAACTTTGTTGCACGTGGGTCCTCGTTGCGGACAACAGAGGGGCTTATACTCAGGTGCGGCTTATTTATGGACAAAGAACGAAATGTTTGCCGACACCCGGCGATGCGGCTTATACTCAGTGCGGCTTGTATTCGTGAAGTTACTGTAGTTCAACATGCATGTCCAAGCAGGATCTTCTCAGAGTGCATTGCACAGGATCACATCCAGATTGTTCTTGAGTATCTTCAGTGAGGGAGACTCCACAATTGCTCTTGGTAATCTGTTCCAGTCACCTGCACACTAAAGAGTCTCTTCCTCACATTGAGGTGGAACTTCATGTGCATTAGTCTGTGCCCATTGCCTCTTGTCTTATTGCTTGGCACTGCTGCATACACTGATACCCTCTCTCCAGATTTTTGTAGACAAGCCTTTCCTTGTACGAGATGCTCTAGTCCCCTAATAATCTCCTCTGCACCACCTGCTCCAGCAGCTCCTGAGGAGCCTGGAACTGGACGCAGCACTCCAGAGCTGCCCCACCAGGGCTGAGTAGAGGGGCAGGATCACCTCCTGTGACCTGCTGGCAATGCTCTTCCCAGTGCACCCCAGAACACCATTGGCCTTCTTGGCCACCAGGACACACTGCTGGCTCATGGACAGCTTGCTGTCCACCAGGAACCCCAGGTCCTTCTCCTCAGAGCTGCTTTCCAGCAGGTCAGACCCAGCCTGTGCTGGTAGCTGGAGATGTTCCTCCCCAGCGCAGGACCCTACATTTGCCCTGGTTGAATTTCAGACAGTTCCTCTCTGCCCATCTCCCCACCCTGCCGAGCCCTTCTGAAGGGCTGCACAGCCCTCTGGGCTATCAGCCACTGCTCCCAGCTCTGTGCCAACCATGAACCTGCTGAGGAGGCACCTGTCCCTTCATCCACGTCACTGATGGAGAAGTTACACAATACCAGCTCCACTATTGAACCTGGGGGTCACCACTTGTGACAGGCCTCCAACCAGACCCTGTGCCACTGGTAACAATCCTCTGGGATCTGCCATTCAGACAGTTCTCAGCCCGCCTCACTGGCCCCTCATCCAGGCCACACTTCCTGGGGTTGCCTGTGAGGTTGTCCAGGTAGCTATTTCACTGTGGGAAGCAATCAGATTGGCCATGCATGATGTCCCTTTGCTGAATCCATACTGACTCCATCCTGATCTCCCTCTTGGCATCCATGTGGATGGAGATGGCCTCCAAAATGAGGTACTCCATCACTTTTCCAGGGATTGAGGTGAGGTAGTCCCCTGAGTCCTCCTTCTTGCTCTTCTTGAACACTGGGGTGATATTTGCTTTTTCCAGTCTTCATGCACCTCTCCTGATCCTCCACAATGTTTCAAAGATGACCATAAGTGGCCCAGCTCTGGTGTTCACCAGCTCTTTCAACTTTCATGGATGCATCCTATCAGGACTCATGGACAGGGTGATGTCAGGTTTGCCTAGGGGTTCTCCAATCTAATAACCTTTGACCAAGGGAAAGTTCTCCTTCCAACATTCCTCTGCCCTGATCTCCTCCTTCAGAGACTCTTGAGGGCTGATCTTGTCAATTATATGATTTTTAGTCTCTTGATTTCAGGATATATGACCTGATTAATTATGTAGAATAGAAAATCTCAGACTATTCTTGTATTAATTCTTTAATAAACATTTGAATAAGGAATATGTCTTCTTTCTGATACTAAGAATCATGAGTATTATGAATATTGAAAATTTAGTGTATGCACATTGGCAGAATGACAGTATCATCTTATTAAAATATTCCATCAAAGAAAAGAATTCCCCTATTGTCAGGTCTACACACAATTAAACATATCGTAGTTAATTTAAGAGTAAGTATCTTGACAACTTTTTAAAGCTTACTGCAGAATACTTACATACTGCAGAATATTTTCTACTACCTCAGATGCAGTACTTTTTTAAACAAAATTATCTTGATTTGTGAACAAGAACACAAAAATTGCACTGGACACTAAAGAAATTCTAATAATTCTTTTTGTCATCAACATGATGCATTAATTAATTATCAATCATAGGAAATTTGCGTTTGTTTTGGAATTATCCTTTATCTTCTTGAGAGGAAGCTCTTAAGGACATTCAAAAAGGTCTCTGTCATGACTTAACGGAACTTATGAAGAAGGAATTGGATGCTGATAGAGAACAGAACAGGAAAGAGGAAAAAAAGAACACGTTAGAATAGTGACTGGAATTGGACAACTGGTCTTCAGGCCAAGATTGGAGAAAGAGTCCTCCATACTGCTCCTTCAGCCTCTTTCTACTTCTGTGCTGTGGAAAAAAGAGATTGCATCAGCAATAACCCACTTAAGAGCACAACTCTATTTAACACCCTGTCCACCTGTTTTGTGAATGAATCAAAAAGCCAAGCAAAACAAAAGTCTATCAGGTGATCAGCAATCAGGCCATTAGCAATCTTTGGCTCATTAGGTGCAGAACCCACACCTAAAACTAGAATTAACAGGTCAAATTGTTCAGGAATTATTGCATTATTCTGCACAAGGAACAGCATTTTAAAAGCCTGTAATGTATTTTTGATGGCAAGTTTCATGGTATTTACAGGGGGTAGAAAAATGCAAATAAAAAGGGTAGAAAAATATCAAGCTCCTTTTTCGTTAAGACCCATCCTTTTCCTTTCATCGAATTATACTCTTTCTGGCTTTGAGTTTTATTCATTCCTCTTTTATGCATGCCTCTAAACAGCTGTCTATCTCTTCATCTGTAGACTTTTCCCTTGCTGCTGCTGCCTAAATTACAAACTTAGAAGGAGCCCTTTTGCATCTCTGAGTGATATCCTCTTCCAAAGTCTGCATATCCCTATGTAAATCTCTTTCTCTTCAACTTGTTCTTTGTCTGACTTCTGTAATGTTTTATTTTATCTTCCTTACAGTAGGTTCTATTTTGATGACTTTTCCTGGCCTATGCAGAGAGTAGCATCTGACTGTACTAGATAGATGCTCAGTATTCAGCTTACTGAATTTATTCAGTTACTAGGTCTAGAAATGCAAAAGGAGATGCTTTGCTTGGCCCAAGATTTGAATATAATCTTTATTGAGATATTTATTAGGTCTGAAAAGATAATTAGCTAGCTAATATGACAGGTCTAACAGTTTTCTTTCAGAAGTGTCCACCAAGCACATGCCAATCATGTCTACCTCTGAAAGCTTATAAATTGCCACTGCTTGCAAAGAAAATTATAGATTCCTTCTCTTAACCCTGTGTGGCTAAAGCTTAGTGCAGACAGAAATTGTGTCTTCCCAAAAAATGAATCTGATAATGAATGTCATCCTGGAATGGTGGCAAGTTATTAGAGCATAAATTTATGCACACAATAAAATGGTACTAAATAATGCAATTCTGTAACAATAATTTATCTTTTGGCTACTAACAGCCTTTTAAAAAACAAGATTGCAGCATGTGCACATGTGTGTGCTTGTGGCCTTATAATGAACTCTTGCCTGTTTTTTTGCTGTGTGGTCTGGAGTGCACGTTTTCCTTTGCTTGAGTTTATTGAATACTATGTAAACAAACACACTTTTAAAAAAATTGTTCTGAGAACTGTTACATTCTCAACTTTGCAACTGAACTTTGTCTTCTTGAGGCTGCAATATTGTTTGTGATGAGAGTCAATGCAGGAACAAAAATAAACCCAAACCAAGACAACATAACAGCTTAACTGTGGTGACTGCAGGCAGCTCTAACCCCAGTGGAAAGACACTCCAAGCACAGAGCACCTATGGTCAGTCTGTGCTAACACTTGGAACATTTAAATTACTCTGACTCAAGTTCTCTCTCTTTTCCACGGGAAATTAATTTGTATAAGCTAAACGATGGTAGGCATTTTGTATTTATTTAACAGGAGCAAACTAGAAAGCATACCAAACAGGGAGAATTTATCAGGGTGCAGGGAGGAAGAGATGCTCCTGCCCACACAGAAGCAGCCCCTACCTAGGCTTCAGTCAGGGACCAGAGGGGGCAGGGCAAGGCTAGGACATCAGCCCAAAGGCTGGGCAAGTGAAGGCTGAGGGAGGCTGGTGACCAGCTCTACTGCAGCATCACTGGGACAGGAGCTGGCCGTGGGGTCTGACATAGGATCCAGGGAATTGCACAGGTTGTGGAGGGGCACAGCAGCTGGCTGGGAAGTTCTGGAAAGGTCTGAGAGTCCTGATTGAATAGACAGTGGCCTTTAACTGTATTGTAAATTTAAAAAAAAATATATATGCTTAAGTTTTTAGGCAGGGGGAAAAATTCCAAAGGGATAATTTTTTAATGATCTTTTTTGTGACTACTGAATTTCAGCAGTGAAATCAAATGAAGTACAGTAAATTCACGAATACAAGCCGCACTGAGTATAAGCCGCATCTCTGGGTGTTGGCAAATATTTCGGTTTTTGTCCATAGATAAGCCGCACACTAATATAAGCCGCTTTGTCGTTCGCAGCGAGGACCCGCGTGCAATTAGTAACAGAACCGCGGGAGGGCGGGGTTTACTGGCTGAGCTAAGGCTGTGCAGGCTCGGCCCGCTAGGGGCCGCTGACGGGGCCAGGTGGCCCAGCCCAGTGCTGCCGCTCGGGGCTGGCCGCCGCTGCCACTGGGCTTCGGTCACCCCGGGACGGCGCTGCCCTGCGGTGGCAGGCAGGGACGGAGCTTCCCCCGCTCCTACGGCAGCGGTGGCGGGCGGGGACGGAGCTTTCCCGCGCCCGTGGTGCCGGCGGCGGGCGCGGACAAAGCACGCCGCCTCCTCCCCGAGCCGCGGCAATGGCGGCGCGGGGCTCCCGCTGGCTCCCCGAGACGCGGCAATGGCGGCGCGCACTTATCCCCCCCTCCCCGGGCCGCGGCAATGGCGGCGCCCCCCCCCCGTCGGCTCCCGGAGCCGCAGCAATGGCGGCGCGGCCCCCCCTGCGTCCTCCCGGAGCCGCGGCAATGGCGGCGCCCCCCCCCCCCGTCGGCTCCCCGGGCCGCGGCAATGGCGGCGCCCCCCCCCCGTCGGCTCCCCGGGCCGCGGCAATGGCGGCGCCCCCCCCCCCCGTCGGCTCCCCGGAGCTGCGGCAACGGCGGCGCCCCCCGCCCCCCCCCCCCACCTCTCCTCCCCGGGCCGCGGCAGAGGAGGAAAGAGAGCTCTCCCGCCTCTCTCCCCGCCCCCCGTGCTGCCTGCAGGGAGCCAGGGCGACACGGTAACACTGTAACAATTGCGAAATGCCGGCTTTTACTGGCCGGTGCTTGGCTCGGCACTCTGGCTGGCACGTCTGGGGTTGTAAATGTCAGAAAATTATTAATATATTAGCCGCACCCGACTATTAGCCGCACTTCCGGGTTTCCACCAAAATTTTTGTCAAATTGCTGCGGCTTGTATTCGTGAAATTACTGTACTTCAAAAGCAACATAGAATCAGAATCAGAATTCACATAATTTTACTCTTTCGGAGAGTTATCTTGACCTTAAATTAGGAGTGCATTAATAGGAACATGTATGAAGATAATACAAGAAGTACTGTGTCAAATCTAATTATGTACCAGGTTTCTTAATTAAAGATTAATCTTTCTTTATCATGGGTCACAGTTCAGCCAATGGTATACTATGGTTGTGGAAGATTTATAAGCAAGTGGCAGGCATACATTGAATTATGCAATGGTGTCTAGAAACTTTCAGTATACGGTATTCTTTACAAGAGAGCATTGAAATAAAAGCTTGTGCAAGTTCTACATATATAAAGCCTTAGTCACTATACAATGAAAGGAATACCTGCTCTCTAGCAATTTACAATTTTGTCTTAATTCTAACCATACAATCACAGAACAGCCCAGGCTGGGAGGGCCCTCAAAAAACCTCCTCATCATTACGGGAAAAATAGCCTGGAATATAGAGCATCCTATCTAATCATATCTTGAAAAAACCTTGCAGTGATGGAGAATTCACCATGTCCCTGGGGTGGTTGTTCCTTTGAACAATATATCACTATAAAAAAAAACTTTCTTCTGTCAAAATGAAGCCTCCCTCAATGCAACTTGTATCCGCTGACCCTTGTCTTCTCCTTGTAGCTCCAGGAGGAGTGATACCCTCTGTCATTTTTGTAGTTGCCTTTAAAAAGACCATCTCCAAAATGCACAAAACTCATCACCATTCTGTCATACTGAATATGATCACTGAACAAATTACATCTGTACTTAGTGATTATTATCTTGGCATACAAGCATATCTACAATAAAACTAAATTCAGTACTGATAAATTCCAAGACAGAATTTCTTGTTTGTCATGGTGAAACAGGTTTTATTTATTGTGTACAAGGGGAAAAATGTTTGATAGTACAAAATGTCCTCAATCAAAAAAGTGGGCTCCAAAACACTCAAAAGCTGATGACTGAGTTATGCCCTGGACATTTTTAATTAGTCCTAGGTTATTATAGCCCAGCAAAGTGCGACATTTATTTATTTCGTTACTTGAGACACAGTGTCTTCCATTTCTTCCATTTTAAACTGTGATAGATAATTATTTTCTTCTTAGTGGTAGTGGCAAAATGTCACAACAGCTGGAGTTCAACTCACTTTGCCACTATGGCCCCGTACCCGGGCGTGGGTCACACCCCGGGAGCAGATATCCTCAAGAGTGGCTAGAGCAATTTCTCTATGGCCTTTTTGCTCTCTGAGGAGTTTTGTGCTCTGAGGAGGCAAGGAGGAGGGGGAGGTCTTTTACCTAGGATAAAGGAGGATTAATTACTCTGGGGAATTCAGGGGAAAAAGACAAAAACACAAGGGCACAACAGTTGAAATATGAGGGAGGTTCATGGGGAGGGTACAAATCACCAGCAAATTGGAGAAATTCTTGTGAGGGATAAAGGCAGGTTCACAAAGGCATCATCCAATGAGAGAGATAGGCAGGGGACGTGGGTCACACGGACTAATGAGATGTCCAGTTTTTAGGGAATTTCCAAAGGGGAATTCCAAACAGGGGGTTGACACAAAACAGGATTGACAGGTAATTCAGGGTAGATTGACAAGGTGAGTGGGAACGTATGATTTGGATTACACCATTAACATGGGCAGAACATACCATTAACCACTGTAGCAATAAAATGGTAGTTGATATGGCTTGTTGATAGCTGCTTTGCCCTGTTTACCTAAAGCTTCTGAGTTCCAGCAGAAAGTCTAGACTGAAAAACTTCCAGCTTACCATTATTTTGATGAAACAGAATACTAATTTAAAAAAGAAAAATCTCTGAAAGGAAAAGACTTAAGTGCTTGTTTAAGATCAAGCACTTCAGTTAAGTGCTTTGCTGAATTAGGTCATGCAATAAGAAATGCAGATTAATTTGTGTCCATCACCAAGTTCTGAGAGCCTGTGCAGTAAATTTAATATTCTTAAATAGCTACATGTCTATGCTCAGTTTCTAATTCACTTATTACAGCAATGGACAAATACATAATGCACTCAAGGCAATGTGGAAGAAATAAGCTATATACCAGCTACAATCCAAGAAAGATAATATTGGGTATAGAACTGATCTATATGCACATGAATGAAATACAGACATCAGGGCTGAAACCTTTTGTTGTAAAATGGTGTGTATCAATGTTTGGCAATGTAATTAGAAATTATAGATGGGAGTTTTGATTGCTCTCTATGCCCTGGCATGACAATCTAGGGTTTTGCTACAGACAGTCATCCTTCTGGAAAGGAAAATTATGTAACAGCATTCTTTACATAGTAAATAAACAACAAATTATGTAGATAGAGTTCTTAAAATGCTTTGTTCTCATATAAATTCCAAAGACAGATGTCAAAAGCCAGAGAATTTACTGTACTGGTAGCATTGTACATACAGTATTAGAAATTATTGCTTAGAAATCACATAGACTAATACATTTTTATTACTTCTGTGATACATGTTTCAAAAGTAGAAAGTATGTCAGACAGATACATGGAAAATCATTCTGGGAGCTACATTGTATATGGCATGCACAGATTCCTGTGGGATGTCTTCAATAAAGTTAACTTACCTCCATTACAATAAGTTATATTTTAAACTTAAACAATTTCTTACTATTAAAACACGATGCATTTGGGACATGTTACTATTGAAGTTTGCTGTGTTATTATCACTTTATGACAAAACATGATGTAAGGAAAAAAATTTTGTAGAATAATCTTCATATCTGTAATATTTTGAACTAAGAGAGAATACAGCGAAATTTATGGCATCTAAATTCAGACAAGAAAATGTTAAACTGTACACCATCCATCATGGTTAAAAATAAAAAATCCAAGATTTGTGTGATACAGATTGTAGTCTCTTTTGTACACTTGAAGTTGAGAATTATTAGTGTTCAAACCACCCCAACTCCTGTTACTTCTAGCAGCTGCAAATGCAGTTAATATTTGACCAATTTGTTTTCATTTCCTAGTCCAAGCAAACATAGTCCAGTGTTTACAGCTTTACAGATTTTAAAGATTTTTTGGCATCATTGTTCTTTCTTCACAGTTTGCAGATGTTCATGCTGATTTTTTCATTCTGTGAGGAAAATACAATTTATGAAATAACTCAGCAAATATATAAATAGATCATCATGAAAAAAAGGACAACAACACCCCCCGCAAGCCAATAGACTTTCAGTTGAAGATGCTGATTCTAGCAGAATACTTCCATGAATACTGACAATAATCACCTTTGCTTTAATAGTCTGAAAGGCTATATACCTACCTTTTAATTGCCATATGATAGCATATTCTGAATGAATTTATGCAAGCTCCAGCCATCCCACGTTTTCAGCTATTCATCTCAGATTCTTTTTTACCCTCAGATTGAACTTCCATTTCCATTAGCAAGCTACTCTCAGTGTGGAATGAAACCATGATACAATCACAGGTGTGATTTAAGCAGAGCTTGACTTCAGTTATTTTTTTTATCTGGACTGTAAATGTCTTTGAACGTAGAAGGACAATCTAAAAACTTGTTGTTACCTCAAAGCATTATAAAATTACAGGATTATGAGGGATAGAATAGCTCCTTTTGAAAGGATCTAAAATTATCTAGTCCAACTCTGTAACAATAAAAGGGCTGACCATAAGAGGAAGCACAAAATTAATGGCATTGTCCAAATGCCTCTTAAACATTGACAGAGTTGGGGTATCAGCCACCTCTCCAAGAAGCCTATTCCAATGTTTGATCAGTCATTCAATAAAGAAGTTTTTCTTCTATCTAGCCTGAGCCTTCCCTGACACAGCTTTGAGCCATTTCAGCATGTCCTTCACTGAAAATCAGGAAGAAGAGCTCCTTCTCTAAAAGGAAAAGAAAACAGCTTTGAAGGTGCACAATATCCTCTCTTGGAAATTGAAATTATCACTAATTTAATCTAATAACTAAAATTTTCCATCCTACCTTCCCAGGTACCCTGGTGAGGTATGAGGCTTTGCAAGTGGATCTGAAGAATAATGATCATGATGGTTCATCTAGCATGGGAGTGCTGTCAAAATTTAGTCAGCCTACACCCAGCATTAAAACTGCTTCCATTAAGAAAAAAGACCGGATGGATAATTGTCACAGAATTGTCACTCTATTTCCTGATAGGAACAGAGGACCCAACATGTAGAGTGGGCCTAGTTCTTAATTTCCCTCCTCCTCTGAGGCAGAGGTTAAAGATACCTACCCTGGTATGGCATTAGTTTTTAGTAGGCCATAACAAATTTTGGAACAATAAGTCTCAGAGCAATCAAAAGTGATTTCAGGGCTTTGAGGTCATTGGTTAAGAGATCAGAAGCACAAATATGTTTTCTTCTATCCTTCAAGTTGCAGAGAATGATGAGAGAAGAAACATGAAAAGCTACCAGATTGGCACCTGGCTTCAAGACTGGTGTCACTGTCAGAATTTTGGTGGGTTTGATCAGTTGGTTTACATGGCACCAGGCCAGCTGGTGACACCTGTCTCAAAGTGGAGAAAAAGAGCTTTATACAGGAGTTAGCAGGGTTCAACTAGAGATCTTTCAACTATGTTTAAAAGAGGAAAGGAATAAACCCCAAGCACATGAGAGACCTGGGGACAGCATGCCAGTATTTGAGTGATGGTGTGCTAGCGAATTCCTTTGGTCTGCTCCGTCAGTGGAGGTAAAAATGAAGATCCATGCAGCAGCGAAGCCAGAGGTGTTATTGATAAGTTTGAAATCACAGAAGAGCATGAGAAGAATCACATAAAAATTATGCCTGCTGACCCCAAAAAGATGGGGGGTGAGATCAATAGTCCAAATGCATGCAGCATGGGCAATAAAGAGAAGATGGAAGCCGTTGTGAAGAAAACTTTGGCACAGAAAGAAGGGACATTACGGAGTGCTGCAGTGGATCACTCTAAACTCTTCAGAAAGGATAGGCAAGGAAAAAGAGACGGTGAGGTAGCCCACTACCATATGTTAGGGAGTGTTTCACATGTCTAGAGCTCACTGATAGGGTCAAGTGTTCATGCATAAGCATTGGAGAGAAGGCCATCAAGACAGATATCCTGGTGGGAGTATGATATAGACCACCCAACTAGGATGAAGAAGCAGATGAAATATTCTATAAGCAGCTGAGAAAAACCTTCAATTCACTCACCTTTGCTCTCATAGGGGACTCCAACATACCAGAGACCTGCTGGAAATACAGCACAGCAGAAAGGAACAGCCCAGGAGGTTTCTGAACTGTGTGAAACGTGCCTTGATATTCCTGGGTGAGTGGGTGAGGAAGCCAGCCGGGGAAGGTGCCCAGCTGGACCTGCTGCTTGTGAATTGAGGATTAGTGGGAGATGTGGTTGTCAGAGGCCATCTTGGGCACAGACACCACAAAAGGAGAGCTTGTCTCCATTCTTAGAGCTGTAAGGAGGGCAGTCAGCAGAACTGCTGCCTGGATTTCCAGGGGGCAGACTTTGGCCTGTTTACAGGGATGGTTGGTAGTGCTCCTTGGGATGTGGTTCCAAGGGGACAAGGGAGTGCAGGAAGGCTAAACATAGTTCGAGAAAGCAATCTTACAGGTGCAGGAGCAGGCTATCCCCGTGTGCTGAAAGAAGAGCTGTCTGGGAAGAAGACTGGCCTGGCTGAACAGAGCTTAGGCTGAACTCAGGAGAAAAATGAGGGTTTATGACCTTTGGAAGAAGGGACAAGCAGCTCAACAGGACTTAAAATATGACATGAATTATGCAGGGAGAAAATTAGGAGGGCCAAAGACCAACTAGAACTGCCATAAAAGACAACCATTTTTTTTTTCTATGAATACATTCACTACAAAAGGGGGCCAAGAAGTACATCCATCTCCTATTGGTTGTTGAAGGGGGGTAAGTGGGGTAACATAATGACAAACGATAAGGAAAAGGCTGAGGTATTGAATGCCGTCTTTGCCTCAGTCTTTAAGAGGAAGACCAGTTGTCTTCCAGGTACCCAGCCCCCTTCCAGTTGGAAGAGGGGAACAAGCAGAATGAAGCCCCATACTCCAAGGGGAAATGGTCAGTGACCTGCTTAACATACACTAGTCTCTGAGGCTAGAAGAGATTCCCCTCAAGGGCACTGAGGGTACTGACAGAAGTGCTCACAGGCCACTTTCCATCATTTAATAAATGTCCTGGCTAACTGGACAGGTACCAGGTGACCAGTAGTTTGGAAACTACCAGTTTCCAGGGCTGGTAACCCTGGTAGTGACAGGAAGTTTGAAAATGGGACACATTTACAAAAAGGGCTGGAAAATGATCAAGGGAACTACAGGCCTGTCAATCTGACCTTGATGCCAGGGTTGGTCATGAAGCAGATCATTCTGAGTGCCATCACACAGCACATGCAGGACATCAAGGGGGTTGGGCCCCACCAGCCTGGTTTGTCAAAGGCTTCACCAGTCTGATCTCCTTCTATGATGAGCTGACCCATCTAGTGGATGAGGGGATGTTGTCTACCTGGACTTCAGCAGAGCCTTTGACACCATCTCCCACACTCCTATAAAAGCTGGCAGCCCATGGCTTGGACAGGAGCGCTCTCTTCTGGGTTAAGAATGGGCTGGATGGTTGGGCCCAGAGAGTGATGGTCAGTGGAGTTATATCCAGCAATCAGTTGGTCACCACTGGACACCCCACAGCTCAGTATTCGGCCAGTCAGTCCTGTTTAATATCTTAATTGAGTGCATCCTCAGTCAGTTTGCAGATGACAGCAAGTTTGGCAGATGCTTTGCCAAACACTGGAGGATTTGAAGGCTCTGCAGAGGGAGCTGGACAGGCTGGATCTGTGGACCAAGAAAAATGGTATGAGGTTCAACAAGGCCAGGTGCCAGGTCCTGCCCTTGAGACACAAAAACCTCAATCAGCACTAGAAGCTGAGGCAGAGTGACTGGAAAACTGCTTCTCAGAAAAGGGCCTGGGGGTTCTAGTCAGCAGCAGCTGAACATGAGTCAGCAGTGCCCAGGCCGCCAAGAAGGCCAATGTCTTCCTGGCCTGTATTAGCAATAGTAGTCAACAGGACCATGGAAAGTCATCATCCCCCTGTTTTTGGCACTGGTGAGGCCACATGTCAAGCCCTATGTTCAGTTTTGGGCTTCCCATGACAAGAAAGACATTGAATTACTGGAGCATATCCAGAGAAGGCAATAGAGCTGGAGAATGTTTGGAGCACAAGTCGTGTGAGGAGCTGAGAGAGTTGAGGTTGTTTAGCCTGGAGAAAAGGAGGCTCAGAGGAGACCTTATTGCTCCCTACAGCTGCTTGAGAGGAGGGTGTGATGAGGTAGGGGTAACCTCTTCTCCCAGGCAACCAGCAACAGGGCAAAGGGAAACCCTGAAGTTGCTCCATGGGAAGTTTAGATTAGACTTGAAGAAAATTTCTTCATGGAAAGGATTATCAAGCATTAGAATAGGCTGCCCACTTTGACCTACCATCTCTGGAGGTATTTAAAAGATGTAGAAGTGGCACTTAGGGATATTGCTTAGGAGTGGCCTTGGCAGTGCTGGGTTAATGGTCAGACTAGATAATCTTAAACGCTTTTCCTACCTAAAATGATTCCATCATTCTTTAATACTGGGTAACTCTTCAGCAGTGTAAGAATTCCATTTTGATCTCTGTGTTCCAATGATGGCTAAAATTAGGAAGGAAATTTTTTTTTGATGGAGTGACACAACATTCCAGTAGGAAAATAAGATTATTTTATCCAATTAAATGCATTCCACTTTCATAATAAAATTCAGAAATATATGCAATTTCAGACAAATGTCCTTAAAAGGGAGAAGAAAGTACTGCACCTAAGATCAGTTTTGGCTGGGTTGTGGCATCTAATCTTCTCCCTTCCTAGAGCCCTCCAGATTAGAAGACCATAAAATATGACATCCAGCATGAGGTGGTGGGTCCCTCAGATTCTGTATCCTATCATCTGTAACAGCAGTTAGTGCTGAACTGCAGAAACACAGAACAAGGCCCATCTTACACAAAACAGCTGATGGTCCCCAACTTCCACTTCAGGATAACAATTCAGTTGTGAAACACAGAATTTCTAAGGCAATTAGATCCACAGGAAATTTGACTACCCTAGAATTAGGAGGCAACACTGTTGTTGGGGCTTAGGAATAGTATTGCTCAGTTTATTGCTCCTACCAAAACCAGGTTCGAACTCACTCCCCCTCCCACCCCCCTCTTCTCCCTATAGGTGGCCAGAGAGGAGAGCTGGAGGCACAAAAGGCAAAGATCATGGCTTGAGATAAGAACAATTTACAGGAAAAAGCAATGAGATAAGAAAACAAACAGTAACAGCAATAATACTAATAACAAAAGTGTAAAAAGAGAGGGAGATATACATACAAATGGCAAATGGACCCTCTGCCACACCGGTGCCCCTGACCAGGCACTTCTTCTCTTAAATGAGAGTCCCTTTCCTGGACCCCAGCAGTGATGTACGATGGTACCAAATAACCTGAGGGTCTTGGCTGTGCCCACATGACTTCAGGCCCCTCGACCCCTTGGCTGCTGTGTAAAATTAACACTGTCCTTGGCCAAAACCAGGACATACCATTGTTACTTAATGAAAAACACAATTTGATTTTCCCCCACCATTAATTTTTTATACACTTTCATCAAATACCATGCATGATGTGGAGTTTTTTAGTGCAGTTCTCTACTATCTTGCATTTTGTAACACCACTTTTGACTGTGTTCTGTGAATATATAGGATTTTCAGATTAGAGAATCACAGACTAGAGCCACATTTCTAAATAAAGAAAATGTAGGGCTGTAATGCGTGGTTGTACAGCCACTCCCATCTGACTAAAGTCACAATTCTAATAAAAATATGTAACAGTTCAAAATATTTTTCCATGACTCATCAAAATATTAAAGGAATTATAATGAGAATTATAATTAACGCAGTTCTGATTTTCTGTAAAAAATATAAATATGTGTTTTCTAGGCTGTAGGTGGGAAATTGTTTTCTAAAACGCCCGTTGGGCTTATTTTCACTGTTACACTGTTGAAGAAAAAGGAAAGTAAATCTTCTTCACTACCACACTATAGCAGGAAAAGAAATAAAGTATGCATTCCTGACATAGACTCTCCATAATGCAGGAGGTTCCCACACTGTTACTTTGTGTGGGATGTTGGATTAAGTCGGAATTCCTACCTGAGTGACACACCATGACCCTCTGATGGCTGGTAACAGCTGTACTGTTTCCCTCAGGCTCTGCTTAACTCTTTAATTCCACATGGCAATGTGGCTGCATTTTGAAGCAAGTGCCCACTGAAAATCAATCTCTTAAAAGCCCCGACCAAAGGAGGAGGAGGGAGCTCCATTCAGGTTTTGGTTGTGTTGCACTCCTTGTCACAATGGAGAGGTGAAGTTGACAGCAGAAAACCCGAACTTTTCATCTGGTCTAAGGAGTTCCTTTGCCTTGATTTAGCAATTACAGCTTCATGACTCAGTCCCCTAAGGGGCCAGCTGCTCCTCTGAAGGCAGGAAGTGTTTGATACCTCCATCACCTGAGACTCCTTCCTTTAACTGCTGCCTGAAGCCTCCTTTGACAACTGTCTGTGCTGAACTGTACTCCAAAGAACAGAGAAACTGCATCCAAATTTACAGTCTGAAGCCTGGTTCAGGGTTAAAATAGTTACATCTGGCAGATCTTGCTGTTCTGTGTGTCAGGAGCTTTCTATCATTATTTCTAGTGCACTCAAGCTGCTGCATTGAACACATGTATGAGGCAAAGGATCGCTTACCTGAACACTCTTTAAGAGTCTTATGCAAATCTGACTGTGTGTCCACATGAGTGCCAGGGCAGGACAGACAAGAAGAGTGAGGCAGGAAATTGGGAACAAGCAGACTGGACTTTCAGAGGAGTTGAACTTGACTGCACTGGCTGTACTCCATCACTGTATCTTGTTAGGCCCGCAAATATATTCCTGGAAAGTTGCTGTACTTTTCAGCCACACTGACTTACTATTAAAAATCTGCACTGCTGTGGATAAAATGTGTACAGTGGGTATCTAAGCATACAGATCTTCTGAGTATAGTGATGAGGGTTGTACCTCAGACCACAGCAGCCTGAAAAGATTTGTGAGATCTCTACGGTATGGCTTGGTTACTAGAGATTCTTCATCAGAATCTGTGCCTCCAGCAGTATCTCCAATTATGACAGGCATTTCTTCTTCAGCCTAAGCAACAAGTGTTTCCAGTTAACATGTACCAGAAGATACTATATATGGGCTTTTCTCATCACTGTATGGTATGGGTTATATGAATTGATACTGTTCTTTCTCATTTTGTCCTGACGGAATACAGAGGGAAGTAGTATTATTTGCCTCTCCCTGCATGCACATACATGCTATGCTGATTCAGTTGAGACCTAGGGAGGTAAAAGCACAGATAGCTCTTAGTACAATGCTTGTATAATTATCCTGATACAATCTGTGGCTCGCTAAAGTTTTCCATGCTCAGCAGCTGACTTGCTGATTACAATAATGAAATATTTCACCCAAAGTTTTGCTTTGGAAAAGTAAGATAAATTTTTGTGTATACAGGATAAAAAAAAATTTAAAAATAAATTTCATAGAAAATCAGTTTGCTGCCTTTGTGAACAGAAATATATTAAGAGTAAGGCAAAAAGCCCATCTCCAATGCAACACAGAAGCACAGGCTTTGTGCTGGTACTTTTCAAAATCTGGAGGGCTTTTACATGCTGGTGGCAGCACAGATCCAATGGTCTGATAAAAACAAAGCAGTTAAAAGACACTTAAAACTCTGTGGTGAAAGGACAGCAAACTGAATTTAAATATTCTTTAAATACCTCTTGCCAATTTCAGAGGAGTAATAAACTCAAAACTCCCCCTTTGTGGGCTAACAGTGGTATTGTGTCTTGCTCCTTGTCATACAATGGCTATAGGCAATCTCTGCTAGGACTCTTTGCAAAGTTCTGCTTTTATGAAATAGAAATAGAAAAAGAGAGCCACAAAACTGTTAAGGCTTCTTTCACAAAGATATCTCCATATCTGTGAGATTCTCTGAATATAAACAGTTCTCTTTGGCCAAGAATATTCAAGTAAATCTGAAAATGTCATTTGCACACATGCTAGAAGTAAAAAAAAAAGTTTAAAATGAGGTCGTATTTTGAAGCTCTTTTTCAGATTTATTCAGTGAAAATTGGACCTTTGGAAAAAAGCTTCAGAATTTCCCCAACACTATTTTAATATTTGGGTTATAAGGCAGTATACTCCACTTCTTATATGCTTATGCACAATATTGGTTACAACACATAAATGCAGTGATTTATCCTTAAAAGTGTATTTTATGTGGAAAGTCTTGCAATGAAACTGTCCATTTTTCTCACAAAATAAAATAAAAAAATGTTCATGTTTTGACAGAGATTAAATCATCCTTCAATGCTTTTCTGTGTACTGTATTTGTGAATATGAATAAGTCATTGTCTTCAAAGTTACTGTTCAAGCATGAAAAATTCAACATATGCATGAGCTTATATAGAAACTTGATGTTAAATAAGTGTTAGGAATGTATTGTGCTTGTATTGCAATGCCAGTATCTCCTGGATAGAATTTGAAAACATTTCTGTTGCTATGAGAAGCATTCACTCCCTGACTCTTACCCTGTAATAGTTGTGTGGTCATGTAGAAGACAGCCTGTAATGAAGTAAATCTTTTAATTTTCGTGAAAATCAAATTAACTTACACAGAAGTGATTTATCCTACAATAATATAAAAATGTTAGAAGTCATTAAATGTTAACTCCCTTATTTCAAAAATCTACTGCACACTTAAGGTGGTAGCTATGTAATCTATTTCTCATTCAAAACTTTCCTTTTCTTCAATCAAGTCAGAAGGTGGTCACTGAATTCAGCTAAATTTTGCTAAATTACAACAACAGCATCTAATGCAAAATTTCTAACTTTGGGCCATACCTGATATTTATAAATTCTTGGATCCTATGCACCCACCAAATGAGATAGCAAAACCAGAGGCATTGAAAAGAAAAAGCTTAAAATCACTTATTAGTTTACTCTACACTTGAACTTTTTGCATGTCAGAATCATTCCATACTGCAACACCATGTAGTGGAAACAGATTGCAGTCATGGTGGCTCATTTCAACAGCATAAGAAATAATTACAATATTACAGGCAACTTGGATGGATGCTATGGTATATTGATGTTTAGAAAGGGGCTGCTGTTCCTCATATCTGACAGAATTTGAGGTCTTCCAAAGCAGTTCCTAAACCATTGTTAGAACTAAACATAAATAAGACATCATCTTCTTCAGCTCTAACTAGCTGACTACCCTTAACTGTAATAATGCCTTTCCATCACTGCTTTGCAATGCTTTGGAACATAACTTTGTGGAGACCTAGTGCCACCTTTCTTTCCGACACATTCAGCTTCCATTGACTCCAGTGGAAAATGAAGGGCAACAACTTAGCTAAGAATGGAAGTTGGAAACATTATGCATCACATTCTTTCTGTTCATATAATTCACAGGACACGTTAAGACACAGAGGACTGTGGTTCTGAAAGCAAGAAGAAGACTAAGTGTTAGAAGGCAAATACTGCCTGCCCGGCTCTTTCAAATCACTGGGTCAAATTCTGGTTTTGGTGTAATCATAGTTATAGGATTGCTTTCAATTTATGTGGGAGTATTGGAGACAGGAATTTGACCCACTGAGATTACTTTGTAGGCTGATGTAGCAGCACATCGAGATTAGTAGAGATAGAAAAACTTGGCTCATAAGGGAAAAACCCTTAGGATTTATAGTCTGACTGAGAAAAGTAAGAGTGTATAGAATGCCTGATGACTCTACAAAAAGGATGTTAAAATATTATAATTTCTGGTCTTCTGTTTTTACATATACAAGGCAATAAAAATCCTGTGTTAAATAAGTAAAGTGAATGTTACTAAAAAAATTACTTTGTCCTAAAGCAACATCCCACCTCTCCCAGTACATTTATGACTATGGTGAGGGTGTATCAAACCATTGTTTACACTGTCTCTCAGGTCCCAGAGTAAAATGCATTACAGGGAAATCTTAATGATGGAATATAAGTTACAATATAATAATATTTTTTCAGCTGTTCAAAAAAGATGTGTCATGGTTCATATTTCACAACTGTAGGAAAATTTACTGATAGCCATACTCATCTGGGCCCAATCCTGGAAAGGTCTAAGAATCCTGAATTTCTGCTTTTCTGTTGAGGTCACTGGGAGTCTGAGTTAGCTGAACCTCTTGCAATCAAAATAAGAGGGGAGAAGTAGGCCTTTCCTCACTTCTCAAGACCAGGGCCAACAGCCAATAACATCAAACTGATCCTACCATCCTTAAATTAAGTCCAAGACACATCAGCATGAAACATAGTGCCAGTGAAATTTGCTCGGTATTAGATGATTTGTGTCTGTTTTTCTAACATTAACTTTGGAGGTCTCTTGGATAAACAGCAAGACAGAGTATGAAAGAAACTTGTTTTCTGCATCCCGCTGGAAAAGAATCAAAAAGAATCTTCTATGTGAACTGCTGTTACAATGGTAAAAAGTTTCTAAAAGTACTTTATGTTCAAAATATTTATGCAATCTCTGGGAAAAAAATTATCTTAATCTTTACATCAGTTTTTATTTTAAAGCCAAAAAATATTGTCTGCTTTGGGAGGATAAAAAAATGTGACAATTTTCATCTGTCAAATAGATGTAAATTTTTTCCCTTCTTTTAGTACTCTGAAGGAACAGCATCACAGCTGGACACATTTTCTGAGGACTGTAAATTCTTTACTGAGGACTCTAGGGCTGTAACCTTGTTATTTCTTTCCTTCAACTGGAATATTCCACTCTACTGACACTTACAAGCTTCTTTCCACTTGTCACTCAGCCAGTCACACTTCAAGGCCAACAAGATTCCTCATTCAAGGGCTTTGTCTCAAGTAATCTCCTTACTCAAACACTGAATGGCACCCTTGAAATGGCTGATGCAAATGGGCCATTTCTTTATTTAATGGTCAATCCCCTTGTCTCTCACATCATCTTGATTTTATACAGATTGAAAAGAAACAAGCGTTTCCATAGGACTTCACCCTGAATTTTTCCTAAGAAACTTGATTTCTTTGAGTGTCAAGTTCCCTTTGAATAATGTTTTAATGGATCATTAAGAGAAAAGAGACTAAAATCTTATACTGTGGCTCTGAAAAATTCAGTATCTATCAGAGAAAACTGCAAATCATTCCATAATGTCTCAAAAATAAGAAAATATTATTATTATCTTACAATTTAAAAAATATTTGACAGAGAAGATGAATGTTCACTGAAGTCTGAGCCTACTTTCACAAAATCGAGATGTCTAAGTCATCTATTTTTTCTGTAAAGTTACTAATGTGAAAAAAAATTATTGCTGTCACAAGAGCTCTACTAACAATTTTACCATTAATATTCTTATTGTTTTCTTATAAAATAATTTGTTACAGTGCCATCCAGGTTTCTGCCCCCTGTGTCTATTCGGAGTCCTAGACATTGACAGAAAGGCAACACCAAACAGAAACTCATATGCTCTCTTGCAATCCAAACACCGTATCTCTGAAAATGGCTGTACATTATAAAATATGAAGTCAAGAAAGTCAGTAAATGCCTCATATTTATAACCAGAGCAACCTGTTTTTGCAGAGATGCAATGAGGATCTGGTCAAATAAAAAACCCTCAGCATGGAAACTTAGCATAAACTCAAAGGAAAAATCACGTTGTCAGTTATCTATACAATAATACAGAATTAGTTATGATGGTTTGCTCATTTAATGATTTTCAAATCTTTCTTTATTTTGTAGCTTCTGACAGTCTTTTAAAAAATCTCTTGGCATTTTTCTCTAAATAACTAATTTCTTTCTGGGTAAAATGAAGAAAAATGGTACATGGTACAAATACTACGACCAAGAGAAATATTACTTGTATAGCCCAACTGTGATGTCCTTCTGCGATTTTATACAGCTTTTATCTTTCTTTGAGAAAAAAGTCTCTTAAATAAATGTTATTACAGCCTGGTGCAACATGACTTCCAAAAAACCAAACAAATAAAAGCATTTAGATATATCCTATTAGCATTAGAACTTCCATATTGAAATACCTGTTTATAGTTGTCAACAGCCAAGACCAGGAGCAAAGAGCCAAACAAATTATCACTGGCTCTTAACATTTCAAACCAATATGATGCAGACCAATGAAATTTGCTTGTAAAAATATGGTCTAGCTGTCGCCTGCTCCACATTAGGGCTCTTCCCGGTCCATACGAGTAAATCTATACAGATAGAGAAATTTCTTGAAAGAAAATTCTAGTGTCAGAATATTTGAGTAGAATCCACTGTCTGGGGAAGTTAACCTCTTAATTTTTTCAATCCCTCCTCATCAAATAGGTGGAGTAATTTCAAATAATTCCCTTATGAACTATAAGCTTGAATGGGAGCAAGGCGTACAGAAATAATCTCCCTGTATAATATGACTCCCCTTCTAACTCCAAGATTTCATGGTCCCTAAAATAAGATGTCATTCAACCTCCCCGGGTTCATTTCCTCAGTCTCTAGATAGAGGCTGCTGGTCCTATTGACTGGTGCCAAAGTACATGTGATGGTTTTCCTGATAGATTCAGCTGTCTGCCAGGAACTGAGCTGAGGCCACTAAACTAATTTCATGTTGGAGTTCAGGTTTAAGTCATTTTTAAACAACATTAACATATTTAATGTATTTTCTTTCCAAGAGAAGGAAAAAACCCAAACCCATGAGAGGCTAAAGCAGAATAGTTCCTATAACTTAAGGATATAAGGTAATCTTAAATATGATAAATATATGATCTGCCTATGACTTGATGTCAATTACAGAATTTATCCCATATCAGATGAAACAAGTTTAATAAATGTGTTAAGTGTTATAAGGTATGCTTTCTACCAACATGAATTATGTATCTATCTGCAACCAAATGCACATGCTCTATCACTCTGAATATTAAATACAAAAACTATGTTTAAATAATGTGAAGGGTCTGATTTAAAGCAACAAAAGCCAATAAATTCAAAGTTTATGTTGGCACTCTATCCTTAACTCACACAAATTGTTTCAAACAGGTATAATGGCATGAATTACACCCCTCTTACGTTTATGTTTCTACTACCGTATTTGAATTTTCTGAGTTCTGTTTGTACATGTCTTCCATGAGCGTCTTTAAATAGAGTTCTAAAATGTAATTTATTAGCTTTGTTTCTATTTTTTAAGGCAAAAATATACCTTATGGAAATTTTTAAAGGCACTTTTTTTTTGTCTGAGGATGGAATAATCCTTTGGAACTGTTTTAGTCTGTCTAATACAAAATTTGAACGCGTAAAATATTTATTAATTACTATGAACTTCATATTATTTGCAAAATAGATTGTACTGGGTCCCTCAGAGCTTTCCTGATCTCTTGGGTTACCTAAGATCTGGCCAGATATTTAGTATGCTCATTAAATAATAATTGTTATAAAATTTGTAGAGTCTTAGCAACATAGACAATAGCAAAGTGAGTATCTGCAGTGTTTGCTTCAAATACTGTGCATTTATTGAGTTAATTTGAACTGAACTAGTAGTGTGCTACACTGCAAATCTGTTAACTAAAGAGCCCCCTACAATTACTCTAGTAGGCAGCATCTTTCTAATACATGTTCAGAAAAATCCACTTAATATTTCTCTTCGATTTAGTTACATATCAAAAATGACTTTCACTGTGGACATTTTTCCTCTTCACCTTAAGGTGAGAGAATACAAATGCACCAGTATATGTGGAAATGTCTCAAGACAAGTTTTCATATTGTTAATCAAAATCAGTTTTACAGTAATTTCACAAATACAAGCTGCACCATTTTGACTAAGATTTTGCTACCAAACCGAAAATGCGGCTAATACTCAGGAGTGGCTAATATGTGAATAATTTTCTGACATTTACAACCCCAGAAGTGCCAGCCAGGGCGCCGAGCTGAGCACCTGCCAGTAAAACCCAGGATTTCACTCTTGTTACAAATTGGTTACTGTGTTGCACGGTGGGTGGGGTCAGCTCAGCGCCGGCAGTGCGGGGGGAGGGAGGGAGGCAGGGGAGTTCCCTACTTCAGGAGTGGGAGAGGCAGGGGGCTCTGTGCTGACATCCCCACGGCTCGGGGAGGAGGCGGGGGCCTCCCCCCTCACCCTCCACGGCCGCGGCGGGAGAAGGGGTGCTCTGTGCCCGCCCGCTGCCGCGGCGGCGGGAGCGGGGTGTGTGCTCCGTGCCCGCCTGCCGCCACCGCAGCGGGAATAGGGCCAGGACGAGCGAGCTCAGAGGCGGCAGCCAGCCGCAAGTGGCCCCGCCGAGCGGCCCCACCAAGCTGGGCCACCTGGTCCCATCAGCAGCCCCGAGCGGGCCAAGCCTGCACAGCCTTAGCTGAGTCAATAAACCCCCCGCCATGCCGCAGTTCTGTTACTATTTGGCAATTTTGTTGCACGCGGGTCCTCGCTGCGAATGACAGAGCGGCTTGTACTCAGGTGCGGCTTATTTATGGACGAAGAATGAAATGTTTGCCAACACCCAGCGATGCGGCTTATACTCAGTGCGGCTTGTATTCGTGAAATTACTGTATTCTGTTTTTCTGAAGTCTTCACATCTGACATATGTGTAAGTAAATTATATTAATTTACATTTTTAAACAGGTTTTAGACATCATAAAGAACTATAAAGGCATGTAGTCTTCTAGATGTGGCTATCTTAAGATTCCTATGATTCAAGACTGTTCTGTAATCATCAGACCTAGTACATACAATGTCCAAGGAAGTTGTTAGAGATCACATTACAGTCAATTGTCATAGGAAATACCAAACAAAATTAATAAACTGAACAGAAGAACATTCTTTGTACAAAAAGTTTACTTTGTACAGAAATTGGAGAGGCCTTGGACAAGTCTCTGTCTCCTGCACTGCAGATGTTTTGACTCACATGGATTCAGTGTACACACAGTATTTCAGATTTAGTTCAAAGGGTCATCAAGATCAATTGACAATTTAATGCCTATTGCATTAACACTGTGGTGTTTGTGGCTATATCAGATGTTTTTCATCAAAAGAATAATTCTTTAGATCACTAATTAACTGTGGTTTTGAGCGCAGGTCCATAACCTAGTGCTAATGTTTCACTTGAAAAAGACTACATTATAAAATATTTTAAGTAAAAGCCCACCTGGTGGTGCTTTTTCCACTTGGAGCATGAGAGTCTACCAAGGTATCTGCTTGGCTAAATAATTTCATAATCATGTACTACTACTGTACATTTAGAAATAATGCATAAACATATGTTTACAGAGTAAAAGCCAATAGGTTAAGATTGAGCAGCTTTTTTGGTTGGTTATAAGCCATATGTACACATATATCTATGATACTATAATGATACTATAATGATACTATACAGATATATATCAGGCACTATACAGTAAGTAATTTCACGATTATAAGCCGCACCATTTTGACTAAGATTTCGCTCCCACCCTGGAAATGCGGCTTACACTCAGGAGTGGGTAATATGTGAAAAATTTTCTGAAATTTCCAACACTCGAAGTGTAGCCGAGGTGCTGAGCACCTGCCAGCAAAACCCGGCATTACATGATTGTTACAAATTGGTTACTCTGTTGCGCGGCGGGTACAGGCGAGCTTCGTGCCGGCAGCGTGGGGTGCGGGGGAGGGAGGTGAGGGCTCCGTGCTGCCATCCCCACGGCTCAAGGGGGAGGCGGGGGCTCCGTGCTGCCATCCCCGCGGCCCGGGAAGGAAGCGGGGGCTCCCACCCCTGCCTGCCACCGCAGGAGCAGGCAGGCTCTGCCCTCGCCTGCTGTGGTGGGAGCTGGGGGCCTCCTTCCCCTCCTGCCGCCGCGGGAGCTGGGGGGTTCCTTCCCATCCTGCCACCACCGCTGTGGGTACTGGTGGGCTCCATCCCCGCCTACCACTGTGGGTGCCGGCAGGCTCCACCCCCGCCTGCCACTGCAGGGCAGCGCTGGGTCGGGGCGAGCGAGCCCGACGGCAGCGGTGGCCAGCCCCGAGCGGCCCCGCCAAGCGGCCCCACCAAGCTGGACCACTCGGCCCTGTCGGCAGGCCTGAGCGGGCCGAGCCCGCAAGGCCTGAGCCGAGCCAGTAAACACCGCAATCCTGCGATTCAGTTACTACTTGGCAACTTTGTTGCACGCGGGTCCTCACTTCGAACGACAGAGTGGCTTATACTCAGGTGCGGCTTATGTATGGACAAAGAACGAAATGTTGCTGACACCCAGAGATGTGGCTTATAGTCAGTGCGGCTTGTAATCGTGAAATTACTGTATGTTTTTATGACTACATGAGCATCTCTCAGAAAAAAATCAGATGAGAAAGGAAGAATACCTAATACAGAAATGGACAGATATTGAATGCAGAAGGTATCTAAACAGAAAAACATCACAGTTTTATAGGAAAAGAAAGTGCAATATAGACCAGGTAAATGATGGTGGTTACTATGATTTTAATTAATTTGAGTAATTTATGTCGCAAGGATTTATTAATTTCTTTTTTAATCTTTAAAGAAACATGAAAAGGAAGATCTATATTTGGTTCTGAGTGGCAAAACTCACTCTACGAATGAGATAGGATGGGATAAATTATTTTAATTCTGCAGCTCATTGTCAGTGGAGATTTATGTTTTAGCAAACAGTGACCAGAAACAAAGGTAAAAAAGGAACAATGAATATATTTTTTCTCTGGTTTTTGATACAGAAAAAAATATTTCAGGTCTTGCTCTGTTTTTAGCTTGTTTTTAAAGACATTCTAATTATCATGGGTCTTTGAAACCTATGGGTTTCAGTTAAAAGGTTAAGGAAACTATTACATTGATAGAACCGTAAGTTGAGAAGTTAAACAACTGGAGGAAATAAATATTTTCTGATCTTACAGATACTGCCTATTCATGCCTACCTTTAAATAAGTAAGGTATGGAAGTCATATCTTTATAAAGCCTCCAGTGAGCAGCTTTTGTTAAAAAAAGTTAAATATAGACCTGCAATTATTCAGCATTCCAGAAACAGAGATCACCTTATTTTACATTAATAAAATGAAAGCTAGTAGTTGGGATTTTTCTTAGATCTGAATCTCTTTGGTTTCTAAAGTAAAGAGTGATTGTTCTTACAAAGTATTTTTTAAATTTTTGTCTTTTTGTTCTATTGATCAGATGACCCTGAAGCTGTGAACTATAAATCAGAGAGAGGAGCGCTAAGATGGACATAATTTAAACTGCTGAGATGCTTTATGAGATATGCAGGATTGCTGTAGAATTCAAGGCAGTTGGCAATTGGATGCTCAAGTCCAGAAAGTCTTCACAATGAGGTACTATGTGTACAAAATGTGTTTAGTGGACTGAGAGCCTATTCAGATTTAGGAAAGTGCAAAAAAAGTATTGACATAGTTTATGGCTCCAAGAATAGAAATCTTGAAACAAAGAAAACTCATGTTGCAAGGGATTCTAGTTGAGTACTTAGAAACAATAGGGTGCCATTGCACTTATTGTCCTATCCCCATTTTGGTTATATGCCCTGCCCCTTCATCCAACCTCCTTTTTCACTCTAGGCTCTTCTCGTCTCTAATATCTCTCCGTTCTGTTAACAAGATTAGTTTCTCCTGTTCAGGAAGAATTGTTGCTGGTTGAGAGCAAGATTATGAAGATAGAAACTTTACCTTGGCCTTTCAAAATGAAGGAAAAACTCCATTCTCCACAATCTGGCTGAAAATATGAAGTTCCAGTTGAACTGATGGAATTATGGCATGACTTGATCTGTAACTATTGTAACAGGATTTGTACTATTGAAGAGCTTGGTTTTTAATTTTAATTTTTAGAATATGGTGTTCCTGATGGATATCATTAGGAAATACACTTCTGACTATTTTCATAGTCCCTAATATTTTGCTAGGAATCCTTTACCTATATCTGCCTTTTCAGTCTTGGGATAAAGAGTAAAAAAAGAATGATTTTCTATATTCAGGTTTCAGAAATGGAAACCCCTTATTAAGAAATATCTGGAAATTATTGTTTCAGCAACTGAGGACTTGTGTGGTGTATGGCACAACAGGTATGATTATGTAAAAGACTTTTGATGTAATCTGGGTAGGATTATGTGGCTGATGGTGCTGACTGAAAGTAAACTGGGTGGTAAACTGGACAAGAAAAACTCTTGATTTCATTTCCTAAAGAATTACAAGTAAGTGTATCTGGTACTGTGTTCTTAAGACCAGATATGAAACAAAAAAGTGAACCAAATATGTTATTGGTATCTGAGAAAGGCAAAATGTTGGCCTGTTACTCTCTCCAATGCAGTAAAGATATGTTTTTTCCCCTAATATCTCCTTGGATACTTCAGTCTCCTTTCAATCAAGTGCTGCTTTAGTTCAGCTGTTATAAGTGCCTTTCACTAAGGCATGTTCATCTCATTCCAGCTCCTTTTACTTGTTTGACACACAAAAGTAGAGAAAAGACATAGATTCAATTCCCATGACTAGGCCAATACACAGCAGGAACTTAAAATAACATTCAGCTAATTAAACAGCAATAACAAAACCAAACCCTAACAAACAGAAAAGCAGAATTTACCAGAATAAGAACTTCCTGTATTACAGTGAGATATTCTCTCAGGCAATCCTGTGTGTTTACCTAAATACCAGAAAAGTAGTGTTAAAATTGTCATGAGGAATGCAGATCCTGCTAGTCCACTGTGAACAGAAATGTAATCAGAAACAGCCTACTTAATAAGATTTATGTAATGATCTGGATGCAAAAAAACAAACAGAAAACCTCCAAAACTGAATTGGAGCAACTGATGTGCTAACAGTATCTTTAAAGCAGCAGTGGGGACACCTCTGTCTCCTGCTGTTTTCTTGGCGGGGGTGTGGGGGAACCTGTGAATCTGTAGTTGTACCAGTTCAGCTTGTACAAGAGAACAGCAAAAGAACGTGTAATCCAAAATCCAGTAAAGACAAAGGAGTCTTTCTGTTACGTTTGTGGGCTACAGATAATAGCACAAGTGACTCGCTCTTAACTGATACAGGGATAGTGTACAACCATTCCAAAGTGTTGCAGCAACAGCATGCACAGAAAAATATACAATCAAGACTACTTTGAGGAGAATCTCTGTGCCATTTTAACATGAGTATCCAAGACTAAATGAATGCACTTGTGTTTGAATATTAAGCTACATTATTAATTACAGTAATTTCATGACTATAAGGCACACCCTTATGACTAAAATTTTTCCCTAAACCCGGAAGTGCGCCTTATAGTCCGGTGCGCCTTATCTGATCTACAAAGTTGCAAAATTTTCCACCCCGGAAGTGAGAGCCGCGAGGGGGGGCGGCGCCGCGGGAGCGCCGAGTAGCCATGGTGGGGCAGCCGCGGGCAGTCCCAGGCACAGGGAGCAGCGTGGGCTGGAAGGCGGGGGGCGGCCCCAGGCGGCTCTAGGCACAGGGAGCAGTGCGGGCTGGAAGGCAGGGGGCGGCCCCGGGCTGCCCTAGGCACAGGGAGCAGTGCGGGCTGGAAGGCGGGGGGCGGCCCCGGGCAGCCCCTGGCACGGGGAGCAGCAAGGGTAGGAAGGCAGGGGGCAGCCCTGGGTGCCCCAGGTACCGGAAGCAGCGCGGGTAGGGAGGTATTACTGCTTTGTAACTTTGTTGTGCGCAGCGGCCTGAGCCGACGGGACCACAGTGCTGGGGGCAGCGGCACCACAGCTGATAGGGGCAGGCACAGCCAGCGGGGCTGCGGTGCTGGAGGCAGCGGGGCCACAGCCCGATAGGGGCCGACGGGGCCGCAGTGCTGGGGGCAGCGGCGCCACAGCTGATAGGGGCAGGCGCAGCCAGCGGGGCTGCGGTGCTGGAGGCAGCGGGGCCACCGCCCGATAGGGGCTGACGGGGCCGCAGTGTGCCGAGCCGAGCAAGGGATGGGAGGCAGGGTAGTTGGCGCCGGCGAGCCGAGCGAGGGATGGGCGGCAGGGCAGTGGCGGCGCGGGGCAAGCCCGCCGACATGGGGGCACCCGGAGCACCAGGGAACTCCCGGAGCAGCGGGGCCCTGGGGACGCCGCACGGAGCGGCAGCAGGCGTTCCCCGGCCCTGGGGACGCCGCACGGAGAGGCGGAGGGCTTTCTTCGGCCCCGGGGACGCCACACGGAGCGGCGGCGGGCATTTTCCAGCCCCGGGGACGCTGCACGGAGCGGCGGCAGGCGTTCCCTGGCCCCAGGGACGCCGCACGGAGCAGCGGCGGGCCTTTTCCGGCGCCGGGGACGCCGCACAGAGCGGTGGCGGGCATTTTCTGGCGCCGGGGATGCCGCACGGAGCGGCGGCGGGCATTTTCCGGCCCCGGGGACGCCGCACGGAATGGCGGATACAGGCAGGCCCGGCGGCCAATGGCTACCGGGTTGGGGCGGGGCCTTGGCCAGCAACCGTGCGGGGGGAGCTGGGGGCGGAGCCTCGCTAAAAAAAAAAAAAAAAAAAGTGCGCCTTATAGTCCGGTGCGCCTTATCTGATCTGCAAAGTTGCAAAATTTACCAACTCCCGGGGGGTGCGCCTTATAGTCCGGTGCACCTTATGGTCGTGAAATTACTGTAAATTTTAAGGTAGTTTTAGTCATATATAGGAGTTTCTTTCTGTCCATATAGGGTAGACATCTGTGAGTTATTTCCTCTATTATCATAATAACTAGTAATTGAAGAAAGAAACAAAAAGCTATAAAATATTTGTATTTTTCCTTTTTATGCTTTAATGTATTAAGTTGTTCAGGTAATTTATATAACCAAGTTCTCAAAAACCTGTATGATTATAAATGCTGTCATCTACATGACCAAAACAAAAACATGGATATATAACAGGAGACATTAAAACCAGAGAAAAACAAGATACAAAAAATGTCTTCCTGACCTCACCCCTAGTATTATAATGATTATGAAAACACTGAGACAGAAATTATGAAGTCACATGGATACAAAAGAAGGTGTGATATGATCAGTGTTACTTTTCTTTTTGAAAAGTAATTGATCCTCACAAGTTTTGTGAATTTTCAGGACTCAGGCATAATTTTCCAAATATTTTACAGTATGTAGATATGTAATTGTTTAAGGAAGAATGATTATAACCCATTACGATTTTGAAGTTTTAGCACTTTATACTTGTGGTCAGGTCTAAATACTGACATAAAATACAGTAATTTCACGAATACAAGCCGCAGCAATTTGACCAAAATTTTGGTGGAAACCCAGAAGTGCGGTCAATATTCGGGGGTAGCTAATATATGAACAATATTCTAAAAGCTGCCAACACGGAAGTGAGAGCCCGTGGCAGCCCCAAGCCAAGCTGGAGCCCGGCCGGCCCCGGCAGAGGTGGGAAAGCCTGGCAGAGGTGGGGCCAGCAGTGTGGGGGGCGGGCGGCAGAGCCCGGGCCAGCAGGGCGGGGAGCCCAGCAGAAGCGGGGCTAGCAGTGCAGGGGAGCACAGCAGAAGCAGGAAGCCCAGCAGGTGGGGCTGCCTGGCAGCGGGGGAAGCCCAGCAGAATTGGGGCCAGCAGCATGGGGGAGCCCGGCAGCGCGGGGGCCTGCAGTGCTGGCCAGGGCGAGCAAACGCGGCGGCGGTGCAGACGGGAGGGGGTGGCCAGCGAGCCCAGCAGCGGCGGTGGCAGCCCCACCGGCAGGGCAAGCAAACGCGGTGCGGGGCGGCCGGCGAGCCCGGCACCGGTGCCGGCGGTGACAGCCCCGCCGGCAGGGCGAGCAAACGCGGGGCGGCCGGCGAACCCAGCAGCAGCAGCGGCGGCGGCAGCCCTGCCCACAGGGCGAGCAAACGCGGCAGCGGGGCGGTGCTGACGGGAAAGAGGGGCCAGCAAGCCCGGTGGCGGCGGCAGCACCACCCGGCCAGCCCCGCCGAGCCGTGGCGCTGAGCTGGGCCACTCGGCCCCGTCGGCAACCATGAGCAGGCTGAGCCTGCTTGGCCCCGCCCCAAGCCAGTAAACCCCGCTATGCCGCGATCCTGTTACTTATTGGCCGATTTGTGAAAGCTGCGCACGGATTCTCGCTACAAACGAAAGTGCGGCTAATATTCGGGGTGTGGCTTATTTATTGACAAAGACAGCAACATTGTTGACGCACCGGAAGTGCGGCTTATACTCCGTGTGGCTTGTATTCGTGAAACTACTGTACAAGTCTGAGGAAACATGCAACCTTTGATTGGGACATCATGCTCATCTGGAAAGTGTCTCTCATTTGAACGTCAATCATACGCCAATTATGTTGTGACTCATAATTTACTCTAGGCAGAAGACAAGAAACAATACTGAAAGAATTCCTGAAGAAAACAATAAAACAGGAGCTGAAATAACAAGTAAATAAAGCTTTTATTGCATTTAATAGTTTTCTATGCTCTTGAATGTGCTTATTATTTAACATAACCCAAAACCATACATTTATTCCCACCCACCAATTTCAAGGAGGTAGTAATATTGGCTATTACTACTACTACTACTACCACCATTGTTGATAGTGATAACTATAGTATTAAGATTATTGCTATGATATACACACATACTTTAGAATTTCAAGTCAAAACTGCATTTGGCTAATTATGCTTGGCCTTAAATGGTAACATCTGAGCATTTGTGGTGTATCTCAGAATAGAGCCCCTCAATCAAACTGAATGCATTGTCAGCGTACAGATAATTCATATAGCTCTGTCCTGTCACATATTAATTACCTTTGCTAAATTATGTCTAGATATTAAATGCTGTTAATAACTACAGACTGTTTTAGGGATAGCATAATACAGAAACTGTACAAGAACATTGCAGGAACCTTAATTATTATCAAACTCAGGCATTCTTGTAAGAGACTTACTGCTTTCTCTGCTCATCCTGTCTGGAAATTGGAGTATTTTTGGAATCCACCAATAAAACTAATAAAATCTATTAGTAGCTGAAAGTCCATTGTTTTCTTTAGATTTATTGGGTAACAATGGGTCAGCTTTGGTGATGACAGTTTTACAGACATTTATGAAACAGTAATCGAAGTTCTAATTAACCTTTAGATCAAAGAATCACAGAATGATCTTGCAGAAAGGGACCACCAAAAAGGTCATCTGGTTCAATGGCCACCTCCAGCAGAGTCAGCCCAGAGCACATTGCACAGAATTGTATCCAATAGTTCTTGAATTATCTCCAGTGAGGGAGACTCCACCGTCTCCCTGGGTAACCTAGCACCTGGCCTAGATCCATCCTCTTGCCACTGTCCGTTCAGACATTTATTGACATAAATGAGGTTCCCTCTCAGTCTTGTCTTTTTGAGGATGAATAGATCCAGCTTCCTCAGCCGTATCTTCTAAGAGAGGCTCCAGTACACTAATCACTTATGTCACCCTCTACTGCACCTGCTCCAGCATCTCCATGTCTCTCTTGTCCTGAGGAGCCTGGAACTGGACACAGCACTCCAGAGCTGCCTCACCAGGGCTGAGTAGAGAGGCAGGATCACCTCCTGTGACCTGCTGGCAATGCTCTTCCCAGTGCACCCCAGAACACCATTGGCCTTCTTGGCCACCAGGACACACTGCTGGCTCATGGACAGCTTGCTGTCCACCAGGAACCCCAGGTCCTTCTCCTCAGAGCTGCTTTCCAGCAGGTCAGACCCAGCCTGTGCTGGTAGCTGGAGATGTTCCTCCCCAGTGCAGGACCCTGCATTTGCCCTGGTTGAATTTCAGACGGTGCCTCTCTGCCCATCTCCCCACCCTGCCGAGCCCTTCTGAAGGGCTGCACAGCCCTCTGGGCTATCAGCCACTGCTCCCAGCTCTGTGCCAACCATGAACCTGCTGAGGAGGCACCTGTCCCTTCATCCACGTCACTGATGGAGAAGTTACACAATACCAGCTCCACTATTGAACCTGGGGGTCACCACTTGTGACAGGCCTCCAACCAGACCCTGTGCCACTGGTAACAATCCTCTGGGATCTGCCATTCAGACAGTTCTCAGCCCGCCTCACTGGCCCCTCATCCAGGCCACACTTCCTGGGGTTGCCTGTGAGGTTGTTGTGGGAGACACTGTGGAAAGCCTTGCTGAAGTCCGGGTAGAACAATATCCACTGCTCTCCCCTCATCCATCTGTCCAGGCATTTGTTTCACTGTGGAAAGCAATCAGATTGGCCATGATTCTCCATGACCTTTCAAAGTGGCCCAGCTCTGGTGTTTACCAGTTCTTTCAGCATTTATGGATGCATTCCATCAGGAGCCTCCGATTTGTTGACATCAGATTTGCCTAGGTATTTTCCCACCCAATCCAAACCAAAGGAAAGTGTTCCTTCCAACACTCCTTTATCCTGATCACCTCAGAGATTCCTGAGGGCTAGTCTTGTCAGTGAAGTCCAGTGCCAAAAATGTGTTCAGTAAGTCTGCCTTTTCTGTGTCCTCTGTTACCAAGGTTCCCCCTCCATTCAGTTACAGGTCCAAATTATTCTTAGCTTTACTATTTTTAGTGCTGCATTAATAGTTTAATAGTATGTTGTTTTCAGGATTTCCTTTTGGAATGCTCAGTACTGCCTTTCTCTTTTTGTAGTGTTTAGAAAATGTATAAAATTATATTAGTAAACTGATATCTTAACATCCACTACACTTCTCTTTATTTTATACTATTGAATCACACATCAGTGTACTTACTTCAAAGAAAAAATACAGTGGTGTTTCCATGAAAAGTTTAGATATCCTGATAACGCAGTAATAATGATCTTGAATAAGATTTGTTATTTTTTATATTTTTATTTGAATAGAAAGGATAATCCTGTTACATGAGAGACTGCAGAATAACCTATTAGATTGTGTTGTGTTGTGTTGTGTTGTGTTGTGTTGTGTTGTGTTGCGTTGCGTTGCGTTGTGCTGCCTATTAGAGCTGAAGTCTTAAGACCTTGGACTAGTTTGATGGAGGCCCTGGCAATTACATTTGGTTATGATCCTTAATACTTCACATCTACTGCAGATTTAGTACTGGTACAAGCATGTGTACAAGTCATACAATCATGTTCAGACCAACTTCAGTGTGCATGTAATATTTGTTCTTTCTGCAGTGCAATGTATTACGGGATGGGTTTGTATTTGACAATCTGGATTTACTGTGGACATACAGCACTGTAAGGACAGACACTAGACTAAGGTCCCTCAGTAAAGTCTGGCAGTACATTCTTAAACAACTGGACAGTGGTCTGTACTGGTTTGAAAGCAAACTAGTGGGGGATCTCAAGTTAGAACTACAATAGGAAAATGACAATAAAATGCAGTAATACACAAATACTGATGAAGTCAGAATACAACCTGACACCCCGTCAGTCAGGGTGCTGGTAGTAGCCCGATTAAATGGTGGTTGCATCCTCCTGGAGTGGGTCTGCTGAAGCAGTGGTCCTGTAGAAGGGTGCAGTTTTCCTCTGAAGGTCTAGGGGCGGTGTAGAAGGATCTGGTCTTCTTCTGGAGACCCACTGGAAAAAGGCTGCCTGTGATGTTCCAATCTCAGTTTATATCCAGGTAGGAATGCTTGTTACGTCCCCCTAGATGGAGCATCTCACAGTGGGATGATGTAATTTTATCAATCATGGAGGATGTGTCAAGATGACGAACACTGCTCCACCTGTTTTTAACAGATGCTAATAGAATACATACTTTTGGTTACATCTTACATTGCAACCTAAGACACAGTGAGATCGCTTAAGCCCCAAGTATAGTTGAAGAACTACAGTATATTAAAAAAAACCTAGAGTATATTATGAAATGTAAAGTAACAAACTGTATAAAAATATATTTACATAGTTTGCATTGCCATGCTTAACAATATAATATATGATTCAGATCCCCATTCTTTCACAGTTTTTTTTTTTTTTCTGAAAACAGTTACAATTTTTCTTGCAAATAAACGAAAGTGTCAATGACACACCTTAATTGTTTCTTTCAATACTATTAGCTCATATAGGAGACCTCGTTTGGAATCCAGTCTGAATACCTAAGGTTACTCAAGATGACATGAAATAAAGCTTCAATGCTCTTTCTACCCCCAGCAAACCCCCAAACCAATGAGCAAAAAAAAAAAGAAAACAAAAGGAAAATTTGTAATTGACCTCATTTGATCCTTCTCCTGTTCCTTTTTGATCAGGTTGACTATCTCACACTGGCAGTTACTGGCTCCCTTCTGTAAATCTTTAAATTTTTATGTGAAGTGCCCAAAAGTTTTAATTTTACACTTACTGAGCCAATATTACCAAATATGCTAAGGCAAGCCCTGTTAATTGTATTTATATTAGATACAGTTTTCTTGTGGGGACTTCAAACTAGCCTTCATCATAGGCTCCCAGCCAGTGTGAATTGGCTTAAAATCCAGCAGGTTAGACTCTTCTGCCATCTGGATGTGAAGGAAAATTTAATTCTCAGAACTGTACCATCACCACAGTCATCTGTTAGCCAGGTGATTATCATTGCAATATGATGGATAAAAAACTGGCCAATGTGGTAGTAGTGAAGGAGACAGTTTCACTGTCTTTCTGGTAAATTGTACTTGCTGAGCATTTTGTTTAAAGCACATGCTACTTCTTCTATCTTCCCCTTCTGCCTAAAAGACACCATCCACTTTCCTGTTGGGCTGAGCAGAAGGTGCTTAGCTCTGTGAGTTCTGCCCAGGCCTCTGTGAAATCCACAAAAAGATTCCTGGGAGGGAAGCTGGGACAGTATCACATGGGACTGCTGCACAAGAGGTCAAGAAGCAGTAGGCAGGAATGGACCTATTGCCAACATGTACTACTGAGTATTGTGTGAGTGAGTGCTCCTACATGGCATCATGGTTTCACCCCAGCTGACATCCTAGTTCCTCACAGCGGCTCACTCACTCCCCCCAGTCTCTCTCAGGAGAGAATGAGAAGGTTAAAAGGTAGAAAATTCATGGATTGAGATAAAGGCAGTTTAATAGATAAAGCAAAAGTTGCACACACAAGCCAAGCAACACTAGGAATTAATCCAAGGCTTCCCATGGATAGACAGATATTCAGCAACCTCCAGAAGAGCAGGGTCCCCTCACAAGTCACGATGACTTGGGAAGACAAATGCTATCCCTCTGAACATACTCCCTCCCTCTTTTTTCTCCCCACTTTATATCCTGAGCATGATGCCACGTGGTCTGGAATATCCCTTTGGTCAGTTTGCGTCACCTCTCCCAGCTGTGTCTCCTCCTCCCAGCCTCCCATGCACCCCCAACGTCCTCCCCAGTGTGGCAGCTGAGAAAGCAAAAACGGCCTTGGCTGTGTGTAAACCCTGCTCAGCAATAACAAAAACATGTCCGTATTATCAGCTCTGTGTTCAGTACAAATCCAAAACATTGCCCACTATCAGCCATTGTGAAGATAATTAACTCCACCCCAGCCAAAACCAGCACACGGGAAGGTCTTGTCTCCTCTATATTAGGATAGAAGTATATACTGTCATTTAGTAAAATTAAACATATGAGAAATGCTGTGTATGAAAGGCTTTGCACAGACAGCATGTGCCCTCTAAAGTCTCAAATAAATGGTATGTATAGTCTATACAATTACCTCAGATAAAAGGATTTTGTGATGTCTAACAAGAAAGGACAAAATTTCAGTACTTCCCACAATACTGCACTCATTAGTAGCCAACTTCTACTTCAACCCCAAGACATCAAAAAGGAACAAAAATTCTGGGACTATATAGTTGCAGAAAGATGTGATGGCTCATCCAACTAAGCAGAAGTTGTACAGCCAATTGTACTCACCGATGTACACTGGATGAAAAAGTATTTTAATTCTTCCAAAGAAAAGAACAGGCAATAGCTAATAAGAATGATTGGTAAGGCCACACAGTGATTGACAAACAAAGGTGATTGTGTGTAGACACTGAAAGACTTTATGAATGCTCTAAAGAGCAGAGAAAATGGAGATTAAAACAGTACACCATCATAGGAGAGAGGGACATGTTACCTGCACTGATGATCAAAACAGAAATGAGCGAAAGGTGGTAAGAAATAATCAGGTTTAGAAACAGCAAGTTTCTAGTGTGTAAAACAACACATATTTTTCAGGCAAGGAAAGTAAATACCAGAGAAAAGAATGGTCAATGGCTTGAACATGCCAGAATGAAGGAAATAAAAAACGGTATGACCTCTCTTGTGTGATCTAAAGACCCCTAGTCATCACAGACATACAGACACATACAAACACTTACTTCTGAAGGATTCTAAAGTAAAAAGATAAAAAGACACTATTGAGGTTCCATTGCTCAGAATGAAAGGCACTGATAAGCAAAAGAGGTATCAAGGGAAGGCTCTAAATAAAATTTTGCAATAAATATAATAATAAAAATCTGGTAATAAATAGAAACACACAGCTGACTTTTTTTAGCCATATAAAGCAAAAGAGTGTGAAAGAAACTGGTGGACCACCTGGAGGTCAGTAGAGCTGCAACTCATACTTTATATTGTCTAGACATGAGTACAAGATTAGAGAAAAGTAACTTCACAAATATAAGCCACACCCTTTTGACTAAAATTTTGGTCCCAACCTGGAAGTGCGGCTTATATTTTGGAGTAGCCAATATATATGAACAAAGTTTGGAAATTTCGCAACCCGGAAGTGTGAGCCATGGGCCAAGCCAAGCTCGCGAATTGAGCACCTGCCAGTAAAACCCGCGATCACACGACTGTCACAAATTGGTTACTCTGTTGCACGGTGAGGGGAGCGGGCTCCCGCCGGCACCACGGGACAGCACTGGGCCAGGGCCAGCACGGCAGTGCAGGCAGTGGGCCGGGGCTAGCAAGCCCAGCAGCCACGGCAGCGCCGGACACCCCTGTGCCAAGCGGTGGCAGCGGCGGCAACACCGAGCTGGGCCACCCAGCCCCGTCGGCAGCCCTGAGCAGGGCCAAATCTGCTCGGCCCCAAGCCAAGCCAGTAAACCCCGCGATCGCGCGATTCCTTTACTATTTCATTACTTTGTTGCGTGCATCCCCGCTGCGAACGAAAGTGCGGCTTATAATCCGGTGCAGTTTATATATGGATGAAGAACAAAATGTTGCCGACACCTGGAAGTGCGGTTTATAATCAGGTGAGGCTTATAATCATGAAATTACGAGGTTTTGCTTGGAGGGAAAGCCAGTATGTCTACTGGGACTTAAGGCAGTGGTAGATAACTGCTATTCCAATACAAGAAACAGCAAGTTATATAAGGCAAAAAATTAAGCAAATTAATAACATGTACACAAACTAATCTGTGTTAATTCTGTAAACTATCATTTCTATGACAATTCCTTATCAATGTAACCAGCAGTATTTAAATGAAAATAATTATTTTAAAAAATCACAGTAATTAAGGGTATTGTTTTACCTTCTTGCATACGTTTTTAAGTTTTTTCTACTACCCTGAATGTGTAGATTTTTCATTTTTCAACTGAGATGGAGGCTGCATAGTTACCCAAACTTTTGTGTGAAGTTAACAGTTAAATATATTATTTTTTTTATTACTTTGGTTACAGATTATCACTTTGGTAACAGCACTTCAGTAACTCTGTTGTATATAGTCTTAGATAAGCATAAAATCTGTACAAAGGAAATCTTCACCCAAATAAGCTTTAAAACAGTATTCATACAGAGCATTATTCACTAGGAAAAGAAATCCATTAACATGATGCAAAGAAAAAGCAAATCATGTTCTCTCAATAAGTGGACCAGATAAGATGCCTGTTATTGATTCAGTCTGGGATACTGGAATACTAAATCTTCTTCTGTATCCAGGCACAGTTTATCTTTTGGAACTCCCATGGTGATGTATTTTTATGTTTAGAAAGTACAAAGCCTATTTAAGAGTAAAGACCTATATTCACATAGCCAGGTTTTCTTTAGCTACTGGGAGAAATTACTGTTTTTTTCTGAAATTTTCTTGCATAAATATTCTCTTTTAGATTTAATATTTGTTTCCATCAGTGTCCTCTAGGCACTGAAGCATTGTTATTTTATGCCTGTACAGTGTGATTTGGTGATACAGGCCTTCTAATTCCTCCTTCTATTACAGAGATTGTTTCCTATGTGTATTTACTACCTTGTAAAATATTTTCAAATAGAAAGGTCAGCCTCTCACTACACAATGGCGGAATAGACAAAAAGGACAATGACTGAAAATGTTGTCTTCCCAAAGTCAGTCAGGGGAGTGCAAGTGTGTGTGACCTTGGACCTACAAATAACATTTCATCCATAATATAAATCAATATGATAGCTATTTCACCTATGCTGCATACAACAAGAATAATAGAATAGTTTTTTGTGAAGCATGAGGTCAAAACCACCCTCTAATAAATACTAAGCAATTGGGTAAGTACTTGTGTGAGACTACAGTTCCTCTGTTTATTGTCATACCAAGAGGTTTCAGAATGCAGTGGATCTCCATGACTTGGCAGACTAATGTATTATTAGCACAAAAAAAAAAAAGGTTAAAATGGTGCCTGAGCAAGCTGAGGCATTAGCACCAAGCTTCCCAAATCCATCTTTTTTAAAAAAAAATCAAGGTATTTGGCAGGAATGTTGCAATGTACCTGCAAAAAATGAATAATCTCATTAGCATAAGGCACAATAGATTCTCCAAATATGCCAGATGAGTATACCCTATTTACAGTAGACAAAACCAGAATTATGCACATAGATAATAAGAATTCATAGACCCCAAGTTATTTCTTGAGTGTTGCTTGCTCTGCTCCTCATGTAAGAGCTCCCGTGGAAGTCTTAGGCATCCACAGGGGGCCAGGGATGCAAAGACTGTATTTGAAGCTGCTGCTGTATTCTTCAGAGGTCATTTGTCAAAGTACTGACATCTAAATTAACTTGGTTGGATTCTCAGAAATGATACCTTAGAAAAGATAAAAGACTGACTAACACAAAGGGTTTTCTAGATCACTAAATACTGCCAGACAGCTCACGCAGAATATCAGAGCAACTCAAGAATTGGATAATTTTGAGCATGCTTTTAACTGATTATGTGGTCAGGAGTCACACGGTCAGGGTGCAGGACTGGTCGAGGGAGACAGATGTCAAGCTGACACTCATTAGGAATACAAAGATCTAACTGAGAATAATGAAAAAGTAGAGTTAGTTTGCAGCATGAGACTATATATTCTTCCACCGGTAGCTATATCTCATTCCCTGAAGAAAGTGGAGGACAGTCAACATATGATCTAATGTAATTGCTGTCTGGGGTATGTATTTCCTTTATATCATTCACAGTCTCATTATATCATATTGTAGTAAGTTCAGACAAATGAAGCAATGAAGAATATTAGTATCAATTTTTTAGTATCTGTAACTAGTCCTCATTTAGCATATTTGTACCACTGTTTGGGTCATAAAAACAAATTAGTTTTTTTTAAATCTGCGGTTTTCAAGAGATATCTAGTGTTACCTATGGTAAGTGTCCAAAAACCCCTGTTAGAGGGAAAATAAAATTGTGATATCTAATAGCTATTTATATTTGATTTTCAGTTTTTGAGTTCTTTCACACAGTATAAAAATGTGGTCCAAATAGGGATAGAAGTGCTAAAAGCATAGTAAGAAACAACCCTAGAAATTCAGAAGGAGTTTCAAGGAAAGTAACAGGGATCTTTCAATAGAATTGTGAGAGATGGTAATAATTAAAATTCATTTTCTGGTAAAAAAAGAAAGAATGTAATTATTCTTGGCAAACCACTCTAACAATCTATTAGAATGTTGTTTATTTACTTTTGAATTGAAAATAAAGTGTAGCAAGAATTCTCTCTCTGCTTTTTGCAAATTCAAAACTGAGTATGATTTGACAACTGCCTGTCCACCTCACAGATGAGTAAGCTATCCTTTAAACCCTCACTGACTTCAGACATAATTAAAATATTTTACGTGCTTAAATCAATTCTTACCTTATGCACATTAATAGAATACAACTGCTAAGAAAATCAACCAAAACAATCACATTTATTGAAATTCAGTATTAAAAACCCCCTTAATTTCTGCAGGAATTATCTTTTGTTTTTGAATGATTCCAGGTAATTTTAAATGCAGTTTTCATTACAATGATTCAATTTTTTAAAAAATATGGATATTTATGTAGTATTCATTCTTAAATATTTTCTGCCTCTAAAGGAAGCAACCCTGTTCAGTAAAAACTGTGTCTAAAAACTTAACAGATATGGAGTCTCACTTTGTTACTCTAAAATCAACCACAGTAGGGAAGGAAAGAAAAGTTCAAATGCACAACTTTGCATCGCTGCCAAAAAATACATGAGCTCTATCTTGGTGAATTGAGTCAGTTGAATCCCACTGTGATGATGGAGTTCAGGCTGCAAGAAGAGTTCATGTTGGGCTGAGTCTGCAGTACCACCCTAGAATGCAATGTGCAGTATCTGTTTTGTATTCCCTTGGGGTGGGAATTAATAGAAAACAGTGCTTTTGGGAACAGTGTTAGCAACTGAAATACTGCAGCACAAAGTGCCCTTCCAGTAACTCTTAGCTACTGCCACGGTGCAAACAGATAATAAAAATAGAATCTTGTTTGTTCATCTGAAGTAGTTTCTGAATTCAAGTGACTGTAAATAACTGTAAGTTAAACCTGATGGTCAACTGAAAATCAGAAAACAAATAGACATTTACCTCAGAATTTCAAGCTAAAGAACTCACCAACATAATTGAGGCAAGAGGAATATCATAGCAAGGTGTCAAAACCTCCGTATCTTAGAGTGGGGGCAAGTATTTTTTGTTTCTTTAGAAGCTAGTGTTTGTAAAAGAACTATCACATTAATTTAAGCAGAATAATAAAACTAGAAGTGTTTTAATTGCCCCTGATGATTTTGAGGATTTCTGACTAAACTACTAGCTGATACTTTGTTTCAATTTGTTTATTTTCCTCGGGCCTTTATTTTTTCTAAACACAGTATGAACTGTTACACAAAGATGTGAAAATCATATGGCTTGGCTCAGTTCTGAGCAAAAACATCGCTGGGTTCTGATTTATGCTCTATTTAATACGTGCAGCTATATCAACGCTACTGCTGTGCACTCTGCTGTGACTTAGCCTGAGTACACCTTAACCCCTCTGTCCTGTAAAATGTGGTAAGCTACGCTTCCATGAATTTTGCAGCTTGGCTGAGACATTAACTTTAAAACTTACATTTAAAACAATCCTATTATTTCTGAATGACAGAGATTTGAAATGTAGCAATTTTTAATTCAATATGAATTTCTTAATTAATTGCTGTATTTATACTTTTGTCACCAGTCAGAAAATCAGTTTATTTTGGTGTATTGTGCAGCAGCGTCCAATACTAAAACATACATACAAACTGTTGCAAACCTGATTTCTGCAAACCCAGTATTAAACATGGGTAATTTTGAGGCACTTGCACATGTTCATGGCTTTTGTGTTGTATGCATGCGCCTGACTGCAACGAGAGGATGTAGGTGTATGTTCTCAGCTGCAATCCTCAGAGTGAGGGAGTGTTCATTGGTGTCTCCTGCATAGTCTAAAAGGTTTGGGTGGTCATGGATGATGTTGCCCCTGTCAGCAACCACTCCTTAGGTTAACAAGGGTATCATGGCTTACTTACTGAGCTTGGGTGGCCACATACTCTTCACACCCTTTCTCAGGGTGATGAAACTCAGATCTCCATTTTCCATGCAACCCTTCCATAACCAGGTGATTCTCCCAGTTAGTCTATGACACGGGCTACACACCATATGCAAGGTCAAAGCTCAACTCCTTTCTGAGGTTCAATTTCACTAAAAAACAAATTAACACTTAAACAATCAACTCCCAGCACTCAGCAAAACCTATCACTTCAGTTTACCACAACACAAGCATAATATGCCTCTGCCAGGAGAGCCACCCTGGAATCTGCTTCCCCCTCTTAATGACCTTCAGCTGTCTGCCCCTCCCTCCCTCCCGGCCTCCCATTGCTGGCAGGTGCTATGGGGTGGGGAAGACTTCGTCCAGGACACTGGAAATCATCTCCTCCCTTTGTGCTTTGTTCTGCTGACATGCCCTGCTTTATATTAGTGGCTTGTATTTTTCATTGCTTTTGAAGCATGTAGTGCCAAGGTCTATGACCTCATTTAAAAGACAGTGAAAAACCGAAGCCTGGTCCATGGCAAAAGTAAGTAAGGGGACCAGGGCCATATTACAGACTCCTCTGGCATCTTCATGTGGCCCTTCTGGGGAATGTAACCTGTTGATTGATGTTTACCCAGCCTATCAGCAAGGCATAGTGTGCAGTAGAAAAGTATGCAGTAAACTAAAGCAATAAAATGGACGTATTCTTAGAGGCTACTTGGTTCTAGCTCTTGTCTTTTCAGGCACGAATCAGACCTCTGTTATCTTACTCTCTGCTTATGAGAATAAGATGGTGCTTTCTTTTCACTGAGTGAAAAGTGCACTGTGCTAGTGGTAGGACTCTAGGCCTGTACATCAGTGAATCTAGGCTTCCATGCTGACCTTTTCCAGCTCTGCTTTTTCAAAATCAGATAATTCAATATGAATATGTTATAATAGTAGAAATGAGGGTTGAAGTAGTATCTTTTATTGCAAGCAGTTGGAAACAAAAAGTGTAAATTTGGTCAATTTTTTTTTTGTTTTTTTTTTTTTAACAACCAAGTGGTCTGTCTGTTTTCTTCATTATGGTAGGTGATCCAATGTCAGATACTACTTCTCCTTGCAGACCTTTCCACTTTAATATCCCCATTCTTTCCACTTTTATATCCCCATTATCCCCATTCATCCTGCAGCCCTGAATGCATACACAAGCAAAAACTACAAAACCAACCCGAACTCAAACCTACATCACAAAGTCTCCAGAAACTTTTACTGGAACCAAGTATGTTTTGAATTCATTGTCTAAACAAGACCAAACATATTTCTGGGGCTGTAATACATTCCTGAGAAACATACAAATTACTAAAATATTGAGGACATTGCCAAAAACTTCTAGAAATAATTTCAGCAATTTTGACTTGTTTTGTTCACTGTAGCTGACAAACATCCTTCAGAAAGTACTGCTTGATGACACTATTTCCTAGCAAACTACTGGTGACAAACATAAACAGTCAACATAAAAATCCAAGGAGAAATAGTATAGTAGTATAACATTTTGACACTTTTAATTAAAATCAGGGTATTACAGACATTTTTTGCTTAAAGGAAAATGAAAATGCTCTGTTATGTATTTACATGTCTTTACTTCTAATAATGAAGTATTGGGGATTGCCACAATGGATGAGGCAACTTTTTATTTCACATTAAGATAGAGAAAAGAAATATACAAAATATACAATCAAAAAAAAAAAAAAAAAAGAAATTATGTGATTAGGAGTAAATGTACCATGTTTGTAAAATGAACATGTTTCAAAGAAAGATGTGGAATTTCCCAAGTGCAAAAAGAAATTACAAACAAAAATTATTTCTTGCTTTTGTCATCAAAGCAACCTGGGGAACACTTCCCTTTGTGCAACATTCATAGGAACTGTAAGTGAGTAAAAGCCATAGCAAATAGGTTTCAATTGTGCAATGTATTTCTAATAGGTGTTGTTTAATTTTATAAAACTGAATTCCAAAGGGAAAATAGTTTTGGAAGAATTTAGCCTGTCTCATGGATTTGATAACTGTCAATGCAGAGATTCCAAAATACAAAGATTTGGGAGAAATATGATGCTCAAAATACTGATACAAGTCAGTGTCTCCCAATTCACCAAAACTTGCCAATTTAACATCTTAAATTTTCTCAAATATTCTAAGAATTATCACGAATAGTGTTTGGGGTAATTACTAGAAACTTTATTATAGAGAATAAGCTTCTGAAATAGTAGGAAAACAAGTGTGATATTTGTTAAATTATATACAAAAATATTATGTCCTTAAAATAAGTATCTTGCTATGGGGAAGTGTTACTTTTGTTTTTATTGTGGTAACATGTTGTGTCTACACAAACAGTAAATACACAAATTTCTCTTTTAAGGTTCTGAAGTTATAGGGAATTATAGCCTTTTGTTTTGTGTTCTGTCAGGCTTTGAGCCTAGCCCCTGTAATAACTGAATCTTCTCAGCTCAACTTTGAACGACCTTGTAATTGGAAAATGTTTTTAAATCCTGTTCAGTCACTGTAGTTGTTCAGCAGTTAATCTAAGGACATTGTTTTTTAAGTAAGGTTAGCTTCTTGTTCCCGAAGTCTAATAGGGAACAAATGGTCAAGGGGACAATGATAAAAATATTAGAAAACAATTGAAAGCAAAAAATACGGTTATTAAAAGGCAGGGATGTGGAAAAAAGTGAAGGCTACATAGAATCATAGAGACTGAGTACTTTACGGTAGAAGAGAACTAGGAGATCCTAAAGCAAACAAAACGTTTAAAATGTAAACATGTTAGAATTGACATGATGGTCATTATGGTTATATGAACATTTAATAACACACAAAGATGAATGACAGGAAATACTAGATCACAAATATGAGATGTCACAATACACAATGAGTGATGAACTATAAAAATTATAAAGGATGTTCTAAGGAGAGATGTGATATTGATCCAATAATTGCTGAATCTCCTTAAATCTCCATACAACTGGACAGAGAAGACTCAAATGCATCCTCCCACCTTTACATTCATAATTGTATAGACAATAGTAAAAATTTTAATAAAAAATTATGTAAAAAATCTTAGCATTGAGTACTGTAGCCAGTCTCTTCTTCTGAGAAGGGCTCCTGGATGTCAGTGTGATGAAAAAATCAACTTGCCAGGCACACCTATCACCAAGAATGCAGGCATCTTTCTGCTAGGGCCACAGGTGGAAGGATGAGACATTTTAATGTGTCCTAATTCACATGGTGTGAAACTTTCTTGCTTCTCTGTGCACACACACACAAAAAAAGTTTTATTTTCTGTCACAGTGGTATATTCAGGGCAACTTTTCCAGAAACCATGCAAATGTTACAAGGGAGAAGAAAACACACTTATCTATAATAACAGGTATAATATTTCTGTAGCAAGATACTGACATTGGTGAAATGGCATTCCAGGCTAAAATATATTCTGTCCATATTTCTCCATTTGTTTGGGGGAAAATCTTTGTTTTTTATGAGTATTTTGCTTCTCGTGTAGGCTACAGAATGATTTGCTTTGGCAATGACATTTCACCCTTTATTACAAAACCAGGTACTCTGCATATCTGGATCTTAAACAGAGTACATTTACATAGTGGCAGCAGACGAAATACTCCGCAGATTTGTAAAGGTTAAATCTTTGAAGGCTTACAGTAATTTCAAGACTATAAGGCGCACCCTTTTGACTAAAATTTTCCCCTGAAACCGGAAGTGCGCCTTATAGTCTAGTGCACCTTATATGGTGTACAAAGTTGCGACATTTGCCACCCTGGAAGTGTGAGCCGTGAGCCGTGGGGGGAGCCAGCAGTGCTGCAGCTGCTGGGTGGGGGTGGGCCCAGGGGCTCATGGCACCGCCCCTCCAGGGTCCAGGCAGGCCCGGGGGCCCGCAGCACCACCCCTGTCAGGTCCTGGTGAGCCCGGAGGCCAATGGCTGCTGGGTGGAGGCAGGGCCTCGGCCAGCAACCATGCGGGAGGAGCTGGGGGCGGAGCCTCGCTGCAAAAAAAAGGTGTGCCTTATAGGCTGGTGCGCCTTATATGATCTACAAAGTTGCGATTTTTGCTGACTCCCGGGGGGTGCGCTTTATAGTCCGGTGCACCTTATGGTCGTGAAATTACTGTACTTTGCTTTCAGCTGAAGGCTCCGAAATCCAACTCTGGAAGGGATAAATCTGAAAAACTTTCTGTCTGAAAAACAAGTGTGCTCATCCTAAAGCGCTATCACAACCTAATCTAAACCCCAGTCACTGTCTCGTTTTGAAATTCTTATTATTTCATTCAGAGGAAAAAGAAACAAAGAAGGAAGAAAAGGTGTGAGACATCAGACTCAGATATCCTGGAGCCTCAGCAGGTCGCAGAACACCCAGAAACATCTCATTAGCCCATCAAGGTGTAGAAGTGTTCTGAAGGTAGGGTGTCAGTGGATGGATCCAGGCACTGTTGGGTCATGCCAAGCAATAGGACAAGAGGCAATGGGCACAGACTGATGCACAGGAAACTTCACCTGAATAAAATGAGGAACTTCTTATCTGTGCAGTGACCAAGCACGGGCACAGATTGAACAGAGAGGTTATGAAGCCTCGCTCACAGGTTATGAAGCCTTGTACTGAAGAACGATCCAGCGTCATGCGCTCTGGGATGACCCTGCTTGAGCAGGGAGCTTGGACCGATGGTCCAATGTGGTCCCTTCCAGCCTGACCCATTCTGTGAGTCTGGCCTACGGTTGAGGAAGGGTAGTGATCTGCTGGATTCCCAGGCATTTCCAACATCCTTCGCCCAGCACCTTGGCTGGACGCAGGTGCTCCCACCCCTCGTAAAAGAAGGCGGCAGGCGAGCCGAGGCCGGGGCAGCGGTGGCAGCGCAGTGCTCCGGGGGCGCCGATCCCGGCCAGCGCGACGCCGCTTGCTGCCACGGCGCATGCGCGGTCCGGCGGCTCGGGCGGGCGAATTCAAACGTGCCCCTCGCCCCTTCTCCTCGCCGAGCTAGCGGTTAGGCTGTGACGTCATTGCACTGCGTCCTCTTGCTTCCCTACGGTTTCCGGCGCTCGCCCGCGCCGTGAGTGCGGCGGAAAGTTTTCATTTTTGCGGTTCACAGCGGCGATTCTCTCCCCTATCCCCCAGGCGCGGGCGGGCGGGGGCTGCCTGAGCCCGCTCCGCCAGGCGCGGACCCTCCTCTCCCCTCGCCGTCCCCGCGGGAGGAGCGGCGAGAGGCTTTCAGCGATGGCTTCGCGGGGCTCAATGCCGGCGACGCAGTGGGTGGCAGAGCTGGAGGAAGAGCTGCGGGGTCTGGCGGAGCAGCTGAGCCGCTGCCAGGTAAATGAGCGCGGGGCGAGGTCCGGCCCGGAGCCGGGCGGGCGCGTCCCGTTTGGGACCGCGGGTTCGCGTCCCGCTCCCGGCGGGCGAGCATGAGGAGCATTACCGCGGGCGCCCGGCGCCTCCGAGGCATGAATTAAATCGGGCTTGGGCCCTTGCCGTGGGTGAAACCAGCTGTCTTGAAGCTGTTTTGTTCACCCTTCCAGAAGTCACGCTTCGCTTGAATTGAACATCCTGAGGTACTGCCTTGTGCAACTTCGGGGAAAAATGAACAGGCAGAAGTATTGTAGAGAATTTTAAGCCTTGCAGAAACCTTTGGAGGTGATTTCATCTCCCCTAGCCTTGCATCAAGATTAAATATGCTCAAGCTATTTCTGGGAAGGGAGAGCTTAATGGTGGGTGTGCATTCAAAAGTTCCTCCTCTGCACCTTGCCCTGTGCTCTCCCTTTGCAGGTACACTTGCCTAATTTTTCCAATTGGTTGTTCATCACTGATAGTTACCTGGATTTATTAAAAATATAGTACCACTGGTAATGTGAGGTCTTGTTCTAGGAATCAGCGAAAATTCTCTGCCAAACACATGGACTACACCAAAAGTATGTGGCAGAGAGGAAGGTGACACCTAAAGCTGCATGTAGCCAAAACAGTATTTTCACGTGGAATGTGGTCTAGTTAAAGCCATGAAGGCCTAGGCTAATGAAGCCATCAGAACAAAACATTCATCTGAAAGTTAGCAGAGATTCTCTGCTTCAAGCAGCACGATACACGAGACAATTGGCATTGGATACCTGGTGTAGGTAGAATCAAGACTGCTTGAGAAAGCATGGTATAGGAGATCTGTGGGGAGAAGGAGCTGTCAGTGAAAATCCTGTTTGGAAATGCTGAACAATGCTAAATGCTTTGGGGATATCTTCAGTGTCTTGCGAGAGAAGTTAAGGAAAGAAACTCTATAAAGGTATAGTTTACTATTCTTAGTATGCAGATGTGTGCTATCAGACAAAATTTGGTGGGTGCAGAAGGAAGCCCTGTGCTCTGCTCGTTTGCTAGTTGTACATAAATTATGTATTATTAAAACCTTGTGGCATGTAATATTTTTCAAGAGCATTGTATGTGCTAGAAACTTTGAAGAAACAGTACAAATCTGAATTTCTAATCGCTTTGATAACTTGATGTGCACAAATTGTAGTTAGATTGTCCCTTTAGATTAATTTCAGTTATGTGTGCATTTCTACTTGTTCCTTGATGAACACATTCTACATGTGTTGAAGTCAGCAAAGAGAAAATATTTTGAAATGTATTTCTTTTAAGTTTTTTGCGTAATATCTTGGAATTTTTGGATCTTTGTCTTTTATCAGATCAGATAGCTTTCTTTGAGAAAAGTAAGCAAAAAAAGAACAGGAATATAGTTACAGGTTTTGAAAACAGAACCCAGTCCGTGTCCTGCAGTATTCTGTCCAACTCTGGGTAGAATCCAGTATGTACCATCCTAATGTCAGGGGATGCGTGTGTTCAGGATTTATTTCAGATTCGTAAAATAAAAAAGAAAGTGAAGAAGCAATTTCTAAGTAGAGATTCTCTGAAAATACTGCAATGTAGACGACTACATGCTTTACCATTTTACTAATCCATCAATATGTTTGACAGGTTTAAGCATGCGTCTGTTACCTACAGAAGGGAGAAGCCAGATTCTAATAAGCAGAAGGTTATAGCCTCATCAATTAGACAACTTTTTCAGTATAGCATTTATCTAAGGTGATTAACTTCATAAAGAAAGTTTTTTGAAGATCTCCTGAATTTGAATGGCAACTAAAATGGCCTGATTTACTGAATGGACTTCAGTAACATTCTTCAAGAGGTTTGAAAGTCAACTGATGAAATTTTTTGTGGATAGTTAATCCATTTTAAGGTCATATTTCGTAAGAAAACTTTGTGCAAAGACAATTAACTTGAAAGCATAAGTATGTATGGGTAATGTTAATGTGTTTTTCTAGCATCTTCACAGTTGAAATACAAAGTTATTTTGTTAATTTCTGACCAGTTACAGTAATTTCACGAATACAAGCCGCACCAATTTGACCAAAATTTTGGTGGAAACCCGGAAGTGCGGCTAATATTCCGGGGCGGCTAATCTATTAACAAAATTCTAAAAGCTGCCAACACGGAAGTGAGAGCCCGCGGCAGCCCCAAGCCAAGCTGGAGCCCGGCCGGCCCCGGCAGAGGTGGGAAAGCCTGGCAGAGGCGGGGCCAGCAGTGTGGGGGCGGGCGGCAGAGCCTGAGCCAGCATGGCGGGGGAGCCCGGGAGAACTGGGGCTAGCAGTGCAGGGGAGCATGGCAGAAGCAGGAAGGCCGGCGGGTGGGGCTGCCTGGCAGCGGGGGAAGCCCAGCAGAATCGGGGCCAGCAGCGTGGGGGAGCCCGGCGGTGCGGGGGCCTGCAGTGCCGGCCAGGGCGAGGAAACGCGGCGGCGGTGCAGACGGGAGGGGGCGGCCGGCGAGCCTGGTGGCGGCGGCGGCAGCCCTGCCGGCGGGGCGAGCGAAAGCGGCGCTCGCGAAAACGCCGCTCGGCGAGCGAAAGCGCCGCTCGCGAAAGCGCCGCCGCTCGCGGCTCGCGAAAGCGCCGCCGCGAGCCGCCGCCGCGAGCCGCCGCCGCGAGCCGCCGCCGCTCGCGAAAGCGCCGCCGCGAGCCGCCGCCGCTCGCGAAAGCGCCGCCGCTCGCAAAAGCGGCCGCGGGGCGAGCGAAAGCGGCAGCGGGGCGAGCGAAAGCGGCAGCGGGGCGGGCGGCGAGCCCGGCGGCGGCAGCCCTGCCAGCCGGGCGAGCGAACGCGGCAGCGGGGCGGTGCTGACGGGAGAGGGGGGCCAGCGAGCCCGGCGGCGGCGGCGGCAGCACCACCCGGCCAGCCCCGCCGAGCCGTGGCGCTGAGCTGGGCCACCCGGCCCCGTTGGCAACCATGAGCGGGCCGAGCCTTCCTGGCCCCGCCCCGAGCCAGTAAAGCCCGCTATGCCGCGATCCTGTTACTAATTGGCCAATTTGTGAAAGCTGCGCACGGATTCTCGCGACGAACGAAAGTGCGGCTAATATTCGGGGTGCGGCTTATCTATTGACAAAGACAGCAACATTGTCGAGGCACCGGGGGTGCGGCTTATAATCCGTGCGGCTTGTATTCGTGAAACTACTGTAATTTCTTTAGCATAATTTTATTTCATCTGCTCTGGTTTACTTTTCTTTAGATCTACGAACTTACTTTGTTTCTGTGATGTCTTAGAATATTTGTAGGTCTTTTTAATCAGAATTGTGAAACCATTTAGGTTGGAAGGGGATTCTTGAGAGCATCTATTGCACTCCATCCTGGAACAGATTGGCCAGAATGGTGCCTGGATTAGTTAAGTTTTGAGTATTTCTGTTCCTGGAGACTGCAACCCCTGAGGACAACCTGTGAAGGTGTATCACAGTAAAAGTGTTTTAGTTTCTATTAGGATTTTCTTTGCCTTCTGTTCTATGCTTTGGTTAGGGTTGCCTCTTTCATAGACTGCCTTAGCCAGCATTTTGGAAAAATGTTATGTAAATGTCATTATAAATGATGTTAGTGAGAGGGTGTTCATCCAGCAACTGGATATAACTGCCCAGGTCCTTTTCCCTTTTCCCTCACAGGCTCATAAAATGCATTTATGAAAAAAACCTTCCCTGCTGAAATCTTGTTTAATATTTTAAGGGTGTATCAGAACTAAAGGGTTAGTCTTAAGTATCTAATGAGCTATTAGCCTTTTGGATTTTTTTTCCCAAAAGAAAAAAAGACATTTATCAAATGATTGAGGCCAAAGTTTTAATTGATTCTAAACAGAACAGTTTTAGGAAACAGATGTATGCAACCGAAAGTGATTTAGTATCTGAATAAATTATGCCATGTTTCTCTTCTACACATCTTCTTGGACTATTATATTCACTGTCGTATGAACTGCACTTCCAAAATTAAGTTTTTTCTGGGAGCTGGTGCCTCCCTTTATTGGGAGGAGTCTGTTGGCAAAATATGTGGGCACCTTCGTTGGCTAGTGAATCTCCTGAGTCTTAGTGGAGGTATTGTGCATTCTAGCTCTGCTCTAACCTCAGATATTCCAGGCATCTGCTTCTGGATGTTGTTTCTTTTCTGTGAAAGAATTCCAGAAAAACTGACTCTTTTAGTCATCCAGGATGGTGGCCTTTATGTTCAAAACCAAGTTCTTATTCACATTTATTCTGATCTTTTACGGTAACAATTCCCACAAAGTAAAGGTGCCTACAAGAGTCATATATCATATTTTTAATACTTCCTTTTTTTGGATGTGTGTTACTTTTTTCATTATTTTCTAAAGCTGAGGGTCTACTACCAAGTCTTGACTTCTGCAGCTTAGGTTGGTAGTATTTTGATATTTCCTTTAATACTACTCAAACCATTGTAGGAGCATCAATCAAAATAAGCAAAATCTTGGAGTAGGGCCTGTTAAAAGCCCGATTTTGTAGCAGTTGCTCTGTGAAAACTGATGTTGATGTATAACACTGTGGTGGAATTAGCAAAAATAAGAAAACTAGATTAAGAAAATAGTCCAAAGCTCCCAGATTGTCTATTGAGACGCCTTGTATGAAGCTAAGATGGTGTACCTCTGAAGTATGGTGTTTTGGGGAAATTATGGCTGTGTCTGTAATACGACATTTTGTCATTTTTTTAAAATTCAGTAGTTCCTCTTGAGAAATAACATTATGATTCCTGAAAACTGGAAATAAAACAGAAAATTGTTTTTTATTTTTAAATTTCGTGTTTTCTGTGACACTTTGTTACATTTCTGTGATAGGCTCGATATTGTTGGAGGGCAGTGAAAAGATAGGTTGAATAGTAAGTCACATCTTGTCTGTTTTACTTGTGTTAACTGCTGCATTCTGTTTCAGAGTTTTGTGCTGCTGGCTATCACCTCGAAATATCAAAATCTTCAGTACCTTGTGTGTTCTTATTATTTTCAGGAGTTTTTGTTTTTCCTTGGTGTTTAAAAGATCTGGCTTGTGTTTTACCTCCGTCTTGTTTTTCCTTTGTGGTTGTGTATTTTTAGGGCTGGAGCAGATAGATATGCTGGTTTTGGAAAACATAGTGGCTCCTGGTATAGGAAATTAGTCTGGTTTGTTTGTTTCTGTTTTTTTCTTGTGCTTGTTTGGATTTTTATTTGGTTTGCTTGTAAGGGGCTCATATGTTGTATCTCTGGAAGCTCGTTTTATGGGTGGAGTTTCTGAGCCAAGATTACAGTAATTGAACGGCGGTAATTTCACTGGATTATAAGGTGCACTTCCAGGTGTCGGAAAATTTCCAAACTTTGTCCATATATAAGGCGCATTGGACTATAAGGCACACTTTTTCTTTTTAAGCGAGGATCCGCGTGCAACAAAGTAACAAATTAGTAACAGAATCGCGCGATCACGGAGTTTACTGGCCTGTGCTCAATTTGCAAACATTTTTCACAGATTGGTGTAGGCTTTAAACACAGCCCAGGTGCCCTCCCTGTACCGCGGGCCCCGGTACTCCCACCCGCCCCCAGTGCCGGCTGTCACGGCTCGGCTTGTGGCTCGCGACGGTCGTCAACTTCCGGGTGGCAAATTTCTGAACTTTGTCCATATATAAGGTGCACCGGATTATAAGGCACGCTTCCGGGTTTCGATCAAAATTTTAGTCAAAAGGGTGTGCCTTATAGTCATGAAATTACTGTGCTTTCTTTAGCTTTCTCTTTAGTCTTAAGTATTTCTTTAAACCACCTACCTGGTCTATAAAGATTCATAGAATATTCCTTGGTGTCCTGTGGGGAAACTTCTTGTGGTGAAAGATAGTTCATTTGGTGTGCATTGGTAAATTGATGATTGATGTCCTAGCTCTCAGACTCTTTCTAGAATAGGTGCTTTCATGCTGTCCTATTCTGTAACTGAAAAGATAGGAATAGTTCTTTCAGGTATTCTGAGAAACTACGGCAAATCCTTGCTTTGAATGAGACTGGATTTTCCACGTTGAACTGGGTGCCCTATATTGATGGTAGTACAGAAAGCTGGAAGAAGCAAGCACGTTATCTTCTGATTTTAACAGCAATTATTGGTGATACTCACAAGACAAGTTTGTTTTGTTTAGCTTAATTTTATATTTACCAGCCTAGGATCTGTCTATTCATCGAAAATGCTGTTTTAAATTCAAACAAGTGACTTAACAATTTACCCATTATTAGTTTCAAGAAAACCAAGACACCTTCAGTCTTGATTTTACTCATTGCAGCTTTTTGATTTCAAAGGTAATATGACATGTCTTTCTGCTAAAATTATGCTTTCCTTACTGAGGACTTTTCTAATTTTGTGGTTCTACCAGAACTGAACTACTCTTTATATTTTTTTTTAATTTATTTTTTTTCTGCATAAAAGTACATGTATTATTATTTTTAGGGAAGTCTGTTAGTGGTATCTTTTGTGGCTCAGGTGCCTTTTCTGTCAGTGGTAGTTATACCTAATCCTCTTCTGTGTTAGGAATTAAGTACACCATTGCATGGTACTCTCCCCAGCCCAAAAAATACAGTCTGCCAACTGGCAGCAGTCTGCAGACCATACTGTTTAGTCAAAGAAACCATACTGTGTATGGTTTTCAATTTACAAATGCAGTTTATCCACTAAAATATAGATAGTTCACCATTAGTCAAAAAATTAGGAACCTCTTAAAGGTTCAGCTGTAGCACCGGTAGCATTTCAGCACTTTTGTCAGAAGGTGCTAAATACAAATGAGGAATAAAGCAATCTTCCAGTAGGTGCTGCTGCTTTTGCTTCTCTTTGTTATCAGGGATTGGAAAGAGATCTAAAAGAATGGACTGTGTATATTTCTAGGTATTTTTGGGTAAAAGAGGATCAAGAACGGTGGCTGCTACTTTGTGGGAAGTGTAGTGGCAGGGATTTGTATTGCTTCTTGCCTTGTTTCCTGCTTATTGTGAAAAGCTATGCATAGACCCATTTTGGTCTTCATGTCCTGTTTTATAGTGTTCTTGAATAAAAAGAGCAGTTCTTTGTAGGCAGTGGAACTGTCTGCTTTTGATTACTTACTATGTGAGGGAGGGTTGTAAAACGTTCTATTTGCCATCATTAGCACTGATAACAGAAAATATTCCATTAGCTATAAAAAATGGTGCATTTATTAATTCTGGACCCATTTAATATCCGGCACACCCACTGAAAATGATGTAGCCATAATACTATTAAATTATATGTAGTTTTAACACCCTCCCTCCTTTATTTAAAAGTAAACATGAAAAATACGCACCAAGACATTGTATTGCTTTGGAACAGGTGACTAGATATTGCAGATGCATGTGATTATACATATTAGAAATCATTATCTGAGAATTGAAAGTAACAGTAAATTTTAAAACCTTAAAAATACAGAACACTAAAACATAGTTCTTCCATGGTGTCCTGGTTTAGAGGACAGGTGTCTGCTAAGAAAGGCAGGAACTTCTCTTTGAAATGGAGAATATAAACCACTCCTCCCAAATTATTATAATTTTGAAATTAAGGGGCTCTCAGGCAAAGATATGGGAATTAGGAATAACAGTTCTTTACTACGAAAATTTAAATAGAAATACAGTACTACAAAAAACAAACCCCAAACACTGACAGAGTCAGAGTACAACCTGACACCCCGTCAGGCAGGGTGTTGGTAGCAGTCCCGTTAAATGGTGGTTGCATCCTCCTGGAGTGACAGATGTGGTTCAATTGAAGCAGTGCTCCTGTGGAAGGTGCAGTTTCCCTTCGGAGGTCCAGTGGTGATGTGCAGAAATCCGGTTTTCCTCTGGAAGCCCAGTGGAGAAAGGGGCTACCTTAGTGTCTCCAAACCTCTGTTTTTATCTTGGTAAGAAATGTTGGGCTCTTCCCCCTGGCTGGAGCAACTTCCAATGGGATGCAGTAATTTTATCTGTCCCACAGTGGGACTCAATGGGCCATGAGCAGAAAATGACTCTCTGGAGGAAGGATGGGATGTGAAAAGATAAAGAACAATGCCCCACCTGGTTTCAATGGATGGCCCATTAGCAGAATATCTACCGTTGAGATAAGGATCACTGCCCCCACCCTCAACAGATGGTGATAGAATAGATACCTTTTATCACACCCTGTATTGTAACTCAAGACACATGGTGATGTATTTTTATGTCAACTTTGTTCTTATCCATCCAACTTTTGACCAAAATTGAATTTTTTTGTAAACTACAAAAATGTGAGTGTGTCAATATTTCTTCTAGATAAATAGTTGATATCCATACTGTTCTTTTCAAATGGAGCAAAGTGTTTAGTGCTTTCATCCATTAAATGCTAATTTCTTTTATTAGTGATTAAGCCAAGACCACATATTTATTGGTGCCAAGGGATGCCAGCTGTTTAGTGCTTTGGGTGGTTTTTTTGTTATTTTATACTTTTCTATTTTGCTGTAAGGAGTGTAAATCACATGAGTCTGATTACTGCAGGTGTTGTTAATAAAGGCCTTACTCTTTTTGTATTATATACCGAAGTAGTGTTGTTGAATACCCAAGTTTATTTTCTTCTACTTTTTTTACTTCTGAAAAATTTCAGTTAAGTGTAGTGAAATTTTTTGTATCCGCTATTCCTTTTTAAAAATACTGGTTTAGAATATAGAAGTAAAACTGAAGAATATAGAAGTAGAACTAGAAGTGAGATTAGAAAAACAAGTGTATTTTTATGCTTCATGAATATGTATTTGCAGTGTGTCTTTGTGAATATTTCAGATTGGCCCAGCATGTCAGCGGGAATTTAAAATTTGGTGTAGAGATTACAGACTTAGCATAACTTGGGTTGGTAGGACCTTTAAAGATCATCTAGTCCAGCCTCCCTGGCCAGGAATGTCTTTCAGTAGGTCATGTTGTTTAAAACCCTACCCAGCTTGTCTTTGAACACTTCAGTGATGTGAGGCCTGCAATCTTCTTCCATTGCTACATCACCTTGTTTTCCACACTTTCCTTACATTCAGTCTGAATCTGTACTTAATCCAGATTCAAATGTTTTTGAATTGAAAAGGGTACAGTTTAAAACTGTTGAACCTTCTACTGTTACTTGAGGCACTGGTAAAGTCTGTGTGAGAGCCCTTTAGTTATTGAGAGGCTGCAATCAGGACCCTTGTATGCATTTTCCAGGCAGCACAAACCCAATTCTTTCATCTTATTTTCACAGGAAAGGTGTTCCATGCCTCTCATCAGTTTTGTGGCCCTACTATGGACCTGTGTGGATATGGCCATGTCTTTCTGGTGCTGGGGTCCGCAGAGCTGGATACACTACTCCAGATAGGGTTTCACAACAGCAGATGAGAGAGGGAGAGTTGTCTCCTGTGACCTCATGGGACCAGGATAAGTTGGCTTTCTGGTGTGCAAGTGCATGCTGCTGGCTCATGTTCAGCATTTTGTCCAGCAGTTGATGCAAGTCCTTTTCCACAGTACTCCTCTCAATCAATTCATCTCACTGTCTGTAGTGATGATGGGCTTTTGCCCACTCCAGGTGCAAGACCTTGTGCTTCACCTTGTTTCAACTTTGAGATTTTCAAGCCTGTTGATGTCATTCTCTCTGGATGGTATTTTTTCCTACTTGTGTAGAAACTGCAGTGGTCAGCTTGGTACTGTTTTTATCATGAAGATGTAATTAGGAAGATACTAAACAGTGCTGGTTTCAGTATAAACCCTGGAGGAAAACCACTTATGATTGGTTTCTGTGGACATAGATCTGTAACCCTCTGTACAGGGACATAAAGCCCATTCCTTATTCATCTAGTAGTCCATCCATCAAACCCATTAGCTCTCCAGCGAAATGGCAAGGGTATTGTGGGGGCTGTGTCAAAGGTTTTGTGGAAATGCAGGTAGGTGACACCCATATCTTCACATCTTCATTTATCCACTGATGTAATCACTCCATTTGTAGGACCATTAGATTATCAGGCATGGTTTACCTTGGTGAAGTATGTTGCCTATATCTAAGTACCTTCTTGTCATCCATGCGACTTGTCATAGTGTAGTGGTTTGAAAGCAAGCCAGTGAGGGATTCCAAGTCAGAACTACAATTTAATAGGAAAATTAAAATAAGGGCAATACTACAGAAACAGCGGTAGAGTCAGGATACAACCTGACACCCTGTCGGTCGGGATGATGCTAGCAATCTGATTAAATGGTGGATGTGGTTCTATTGAAGCAGTCTTCCTGTAGAAGGTTAATCCAGTAGGCAGGGCTACTTGTGGTGTTCCCAATCTCGGATTATACCAGGTAGGAATGCTTGGTTCCTCCCCCTGGGCGGAGCATCTCACCGTGAGATGATGTAATTTTTGAGTCTTGCAGTGAGATCTTGATTGCCCATTGACAGAGATAGCCCCAGAGAGAGCTATCAGAGATGAGTCTTGGAGGAGATAAGGAACACTGCCACACCTGTTTTAGTAGCCTTATGAAGATGGTAATAAAATTCATACTTCTGGTTACATCTTGCATTGTAACCTAAGACACATATCTTCCAGGAGGACCTGTTCTATGATTTTACTGAATACCATGGTAATGCTTACAGATTGGTGGTTCCCAAGATCCTTTTTATCCTTTATAAAAAAAAAGACATGAAACATGAAATTCCCTTTCCTCAGTCACTGGGGGCTTTGTCTGACTGCTCTAAGATTGAGATGAGTACAAAAAATACTTTCTATGGGAACAACAAACCATTGCTTGTGTCAATAAAGGGAGTTGCATTTTATGTGTGGAGATGTAGGCTCTTGTAATTTTTCCAAATGCACCAAGGAGGCCTCTAGAACACAGTTTGATGTCTATGCCTGCCTTGTTGATACAGATTCATCATGGTGGAGAATGAGTGAGTGTAGCTGGTCTAGTTTTTCCATCTAATTATTTTGGTTTGGGAAGGAGGTATGCTGTTGAAGAGTGACATCAAATAGTCTTCTTGTCCTTTGCTATAGGAAGTGCACAGCTTCAGCTACTTGAAATTTAGCTCACAGTGTAAACAGTATGCAAGTATTCTCCTGTTTGTCCACAATTGTACAGGATTTGGAAAATACTACAATGTCATTTCAGGTGCAGTTGAAATAATGGATCCAAATTGCCCTTGTCATGGTAGTGCAGAGGTAATGTACCCAAATGCATGCATATGATTACATTATCTGTAAAATAAAATTATTTAAGCGTTCTTGTATTCTAGAATGGAGTAAAAATCCCAAGTGCATTATGATTATATTAATCCAGAGCATTACATTTAAACATAACTAACTCTGAGAACTGTGAAGCTTTTAAATTGTCCTGTGCTCTCAAATAAGTGATGGAATTGTTACAATAACTCTCAGAATTGGAGTACTTACAGAAAGCAGTTACACGACAGAAAATTCCTGTCCTGTCCAATCCTGTGCATCTTCCATCTAAATTATTTCTATGACTTCAATTAGTTTTAATTGAAGTAGCTTAGAAAGTTATAGTTTAAAATGAAAGCTGGCGGATCACTTATTGCACTGTCCTTGATCTAGAAAGGGATTAAAAAGAAAGCTTTTGATTTCTCACATTTTCTCCCTTTTGAGAAGATTTCCTACATTTGTCAAGTGCTGCTTCTCCAATATTGAATGCTCAGAATAAAGCAACTGCTGGGCGGAAGGCTGTTCTAGTGAATGAAGGGAAGCAGAACATCCTGTGTGCTCACTGAAGAAGAAAGTACAGTAATTTCACGAATACAAGCCGCACCAATTTGACCAAAATTTTGGTGGAAACCCAGAAGTGTGGCCAATATTCTGGGGCGGCTAATATATGAACAATATTCTAAAAGCTGCCAACACGGAAGTGAGAGCCCGCGGCAGCCCCAAGCCAAGCTGGAGCCTGGCCGGCCCCGGAAGAGGTGAGAAAGCCTGGCAGAGGCGGGGCCTGCAGTGTCGGGGGCGGGTGGCTGAGCCCGGGCCAGCAGGGTGGGGCAGGGGGGGCGGCAGAGCCCGGGCCAGCAGGGCGGGGGAGCCCGGGAGAACTGGGGCTAGCAGTGCAGGGGAGCATGGCAGAAGCAGGAAGGCTGGTGGGTGGGGCTGCCTGGCAGCGGGGGAAGCCCAGCAGAATCGGGGCCAGCAGCGTGGGGGAGCCCGGCGGTGCGGGGGCCTGCAGTGCCGGCAGGGAGAGCAAACGCAGCGCGGGGCGGCCAGGGTGAGCCTGGCAGCGGCGGCAGCCCCGCCGGCAGGGCGAGCAAACGTGGCGCGGGGCGGCCGGCGAGCTCGGCGGTGGCGGCAGCCCTGCCGACCTGGCGAGCAAACGCGGCGCGGGGCGGCCGGCGAGCCTGGCAGCGGCGGCAGCCCTGCCGGCCGGGCGAGCAAACGCAGCAGCGGGGCGGCCAGCCTGCCTGGCAGCGGTGGCGGTGGCTGGCCCGCCGGCAGGATGAGCAAACGCGGCAGCGAGGCGGTGCTGACGGGAGAGGGGAGACAGCGAGCCCGGCGGCCGCGGCAGCACCACCCGGCCAGCCCCGCCAAGCCGTAGCACCGAGCTGGGCCACCCGGCCCCGTCGGCAACCATGAGCGGGCCGAGCCTGCTTGGCCCCGCCCCGAGCCAGTAAACCCCGCTATGCCCTGATCCTGTTACTAATTGTCCAATTTGTGAAAGCTGCGCACGGATTCTCACTACGAACGAAAGTGCGGCTAATATTCGGGGTGCGGCTTATCTATTGACAAAGACAGCAACATTGTCGAGGCACCGGAAGTGCGGCTTATACTCCGTACAGCTTGTATTCGTGAAACTACTGTAATTTACTTTTTGGTATTCAGTGAGGGTGGCATTATGTGTAATAGATCCATGTCTATCTAGTAAGTTCTGTCTACCAGTGAATTGATGTTTATTTTTGTCCCTTCCTTCTGTGATCGTACTGGTCTGCCTTCAGTAATGTCAATTTTTTGACTATGCCATGACCAGGGAGTACCTTGTATTTCTTACCAGTTAATGCCACAATAAGTCAGTTATTTATGCCCATTAAGAATCAAATCATATCAAATTACTCAGTTAAGTGCATTGCTGTCTTTTTGTTACACTCATGAACTAATCTGGGAGTATGCTGATGAAATAATGTGTAATGACAGCATCTTTTGGTTTAAGTTGGCTGGTATTATGGCTTGGACCACTGTTAGAGCATCAACATTGTAACAATGACAACACTATATTACTTTTATGATGCTTGTTTGCATTCAGCAGAGTAATGAGTAAAGATTCAGTTTCTAAGGTAGTTCGTGTGTGAGGGTGTGTGTGTGGGTGCATATTTACCACAAGTGTAAGTAAAGCAGTGTACTACGTTGTACCTTTTTTGAATCAAATGTCTATTTATTGCAAAAACAACCAACAGAGACAAGATAACCGGAATTCCTTGGAGTAGAAAATTATGTGTGGAATATACATGAAACTTTTTTTTTTTTTACTATGATGCATTTACATGTTGGTCATATCTCATGCTGCAACATTAAGGAATTGAGGGGACAGAGAAAATACTCTTGTTTGCTGATGACATCTGTTAAAAAAAGCAGCCCGGTCAGGCCACCTACAGCCTTCTTACAAATTTTTGCTTGTTAATTAAATGTTATCAGTGCATACTGTCTGTAAGTAACTTCTGTGAACTTGAAAATAATACCAGTATTATTTTAAGAACCTAGGGTGTCTAAGATTCTAAGTTTTCTTGTGAGTTACTGATCAGTCTTCTAGGTTGTTGAAAAGCACAACACCTCAGATTCTCTAAAGAGTAAAAGTATTTTTTGTTGTGACTGCTCAGCAGGGCTGTTGTAAAGAGAATACCTCGTATTTAGAAGGTAATATGTGACTGGAAAATACAAAAAAAATTGGCACAGGAGGGTTAAGAGGGTCTGAACTGACAGTAGGCAGCAGTGAAGTTTAAGAACGAAGCAAGTCTTGGTCATTTGAGTATGAAGTGTGTATGTCAGCTTGGTAAAAGACTTAGCTGGAAGTGTGCTAGTCTATCCTAGATCTTAGGGGAGCCCAGAACAGTCCACAGAAAAAATGGTCTTGCAGGTTTTTCATTGCTTATTCCAGCCAGGCAAGTTATTTCATGTGTTCCCCTACTATGTAGTATTTTGATTTTCATATGAATTTATCCAGCCTGGCAATCATGTGTTTTGAAGTGCTCGATTCATAACACAGAAAATTATCAGTATGTGATTATTATTACATACTTACTAAAAATTAACAGTAAACCAATAGCACCCTCTGTCCTCCTAGCTGTTTTATTTTCCCACTTGGGAATATGGACTGATTAAAGAACTAGAATGAGAGTTTGTGTCCTGTATTTTTGTAGTGATGATTAGAGAGGCTGTTTGGGTTGTGTAAAGAGATTGGTGTTTGTGGGTTTTTTTTCTGCTCTAGAGGTATTCTCTATCAGATTTGAGAAGTTGAATAATAATAAGTCAATAATAATTTGTAATGCTAAAAAGATTTAAGGTGTGATAGGAACACTTAACAGTAGTTAACATGCTCAGAAATAAATAAGGTGGAACATCAGAAAGTACTGATTTCAAATGCTGGTAACTGAGATGCTTGATTTATGTATTTATGTTAAAGGGGGGAAGTTTTTCAGTTTATCCTTGTTCTCAACACAGTTCATGATATACATCTAAACAAAAAGCTAGACTTACTTTTAAATTTAATACCCAAACTGTTATGAATGTATAGTTTCTGTGAAATAAACGAAAAAGAAAAAAGATGCTGCTTATGTTTTTGATATTTGTTTCATTGCTAATTTCGAAGTTTTACTTTAGTAAATTCAGTATCATTACTTTTTTAAAAAGATGTCAGCTAATTCTCTTTGATAAAGTGGTATAAAAATATTCAAAAGATTCTATGGTTCTAAGTTTCCATTAGACAAATAACTGTAATATTGATACAGTTTTAGGTACTTTTGATATCAACTAGCCAATGAAATATTTATGCTTAGAATTCCCTTCCAAAAAGAAGATAAAATGTTTTAAATGAGAATATTTACCTTTCCCTGCTTGTTAGAGGCACTCTTTGTTTTCTGATTTCTGCTGATGTTTTAGAAATTCGCAGCTTCACTTGAAAGCATATACTCATGGTGTAGCTAGTTATGCCATGTAACGTTTGTTGGTGGCTTATCTTTTGTCAGTGTTTCTGAGTTTGCTGCTGTTAAAAATGAGCAGGAAAAAGTCCAGTTTACTTTGCAAGGAACACATTCAAAGCCTAAGGTAGTCTGTGTTTCTGTTTGTCTTTCAGAATGATGAACTACGATCGCTTTCACTGTGGCTGAGGGGAAAATACTGCTTTTCAGTCAATACACAATGTGCTCTTTTCTTTTTTCGGAGTATTTTTTATTCTTGCATGCAAACTTAATTGCATGGTGAGCAACTTTATCTGACATTAGATATGTTGTGTGTAATGAGTAATTTTTGCTAGCTTTCAAATGACATCTGTATACTGCCTTTATATAAGATCTCAGCTGTTTAAGGTGCACTCTTGCTGGCCTCTTGAGCTGTTAACGTGCATTTGAGTGGGCTCAGTGTTCTTTGGGTAAGCTGAAGATTGATACATTCCAGGCCTTGACAGCTGCAGAGTTTTTCTGTGCCAACTTCAGACAGTGTAAGTAAGCAGTCTTTTTTTCCATAGAAATTGTTTGGCTTCCAGGGCTGTGCAGGGAAAAGTTTTACCAAGTCCATGAATTCTGCCAAGAGCTTAAAAAGACTGTTTAAACTTCTTTTCATCTTAAACCTTAATAATTTCTAACTAATACTCATTCTATTATACAAAATGCTTAATTAATCGTATTACTTAGATTTAAACGAAATAGCTACTAAAATACTTGGCATGTTAAAGATAAGAAAGTCACATATGGCAACTTAACATTCTTTGACTATTTTCTTAGTAATATTTTGTTGTCATAATGAAAATTTTTGTACATCTCTGTGTAAACATTGTTTTTGTGAAATAAAGTTCCCATATTTTTAACTTTGGATAGAGTTGTGATTTTTTTTTTATTTGATTTTTTTTTTCTTTACTGGTAATGTTGTTTGAACATGCATTTGCATCCCTATTCTTTTGGCAGAAGTATACTTAGGCAGGACATTGCTTCGTTTTGTGTGCATTTGGAGAAGTTAAAGTATATATTGAGTACATAGTGAAATACATATGATTTAATTTAGAGTATCTTTTGATATAATTGCAGCATTGCTTTATAGTTCTGTGTACTCATTCATAATTTATGGTAGTAACTTTAAATATGAGTTTGTCATCATCAAAAATTAACAACGTGTATTGAAATATCATTGTTTTGCAGTTTTAGAAATTCCAATGACTTTTCACTTTCTGTAGGGTTTGTGAAGCCTTTGGTTTTTATTTTGTGGTTGTGGTTGTTATTTGTTGATCACTTAATGGACATCTTTTACCCTGTTCGGTATAGCTGTTTCTATGAAGTTTGCCTAGTACCCATTCAATACTCCTTATTGCAAAGAATATTTTTTGTTTTACAGTTAGGATGAGTTTTTAAATATTGTTTCACCTACTGTTCTTTTAGCATAGACAGAAGTAGAACTTAGTTATGTAAGGAGTGGCAATTTCGCTAGTATGAATACAAATTTGTGGCCGATTTTACTCTTCTTTGATAAAATAGTCTTGTTTGTGGAATAATTACAGGTTAAATTGAACAGCAGCTGAAAGAGATGGTTTGTAGCTGAGTGTTTGTGTTCTCATTAGGAATGTTTGTTGAAACTTCATATTTTGTATGTTATCAAAGGGAGATTTGGCAAAGTTTAGGTAGAAATTCTGTTGCCAGTGGCTCAATATTATATGCTGTGTACTGAACAAAAATTATGGGAGGGATGTGAAGACTTCCCTGTTATTGCACATATATATAGTATGTATTTGTTCATTAAGAACAATTCAGTACTATTTGCTGTTGTTTTCCATTTTTTAGGCTTTTCTTTTTGTAACGGAGGAAAGCTGTGCTTAGAAATATTTTTTTGAAAGTCATGTGCTTTTCTATGTTCTTGGGATGCCTCACACTATTTCCTGGCTGGGAGCTGAAATGTATATGAATCTGTGAGGTAGGACAAAAAACAGATACTGCTGCTTGTAGGGAACCTCATGGTGTTTGATAGTGCTGCTTAGGGTTATATGGAAGCCTAAGGGTCTCAGCTCTTCTAATATACATAAAAAACCCAAAAATCCCAACAGCTACTTCTGTGATTTTTTATTCAGGACAGTAAAGCGGAAGCATGCTTATAAGCAGATCCAAGACTTCAAACAGGCAAACAAAACTAATGAAACATATGAGGTTATCAATCAGCATCAGAAACTTTTGACTGTTTGCTTGACTCAAGATTTCTGAGTGTTTTCAGGTAGAATACTATTAACACTTTTTTCTCTCTGCAGTAATTTTGTAGTCTTTAGATTACAGTAGTTTCACGAATACAAGCCGCACGGATTATAAGCCGCACTTCCGGTGCCTCGACAATGTTGCTGTCTTTGTCAATAGATAAGCCGCACCCCGAATATTAGCCGCACTTTCGTTCGTCGCGAGAAACCGTGCGCAGCTTTCACAAATTGGCCAATTAGTAACAGGATCGCGGCATAGCGGGGTTTACTGGCTCGGGGCGGGGCCAGGCAGGCTCGGCCCGCTCATGGTTGCCAACGGGGCCGGGTGGCCCAGCTCAGCGCCACGGCTCGGCGGGGCTGGCCGGGTGGTGCTGCCGCTGCCGCCGGGCTCGCTGGCCCCCCTCTCCCGTCAGCACCGCCCTGCGCCGTGTTCGCTCGCCCTGCCGGCAGGGCTGCCGCTGCTGCCACCGGGCTCGCTGGCCCCCCTCTCCCGTCAGCACCGCCCCGCTGCCGCGATCGCTCTCCTGGCCGGCGGGCTGCCGCCGCCGCCAGGCTCGCCGACCGCCCCCTCCTGTCTGCACCACCGCCGCATTTCCTCGCCCTGGCCGGCACTGCAGGCCCCCGCACCGCCGGGCTCCCCCACGCTGCTGGCCCTGATTCTGCTGGGCTTCCCCCGCTGCCAGGCAGCCCCACCCGCCGGCCTTCCTGCTTCTGCCATGCTCCCCTGCACTGCTAGCCCCAGTTCTCCCGGGCTCCCCCGCCCTGCTGGCTCGGCTCTGCCGCCCGCACCCCACACTGCTGACCCCGCCTCTGCCAGGCTTTCCCACCTCTGCCGGGGCCGGCCGGGCTCCAGCTTGGCTTGGGGCTGCCGCGGGCTCTCACTTCCGTGTTGGCAGCTTTTAGAATTTTGTTAATGTATTAGCCGCCCCGGAATATTGGCCGCACTTCCGGGTTTCCACCAAAATTTTGGTCAAATTGGTGCGGCTTGTATTCGTGAAATTACTGTAATTTCTTAGTACAGCAATTTCACAACTATAAGGCGCACCGGATTATAAGGTGCACTCCCGGGTGCCGGCAAATTTCCGAACTTTGTCCGTATATAAGGCGCGCTGGACTATAAGGCGCACGTTTTTTTTTGCAGCAAAGATCCACGTGCAACAAAGTAACAAATTAGTAACGGAATCACGCGATCACGGAGTTTACTGGCAGGTGCTCAATTTGCAAACATTTTTCACAGATTGGTGTAGCCTTTAAACACAGCCCCAAGCGCCCTCCCTGTGTGTGGGTCCCAGCAATCCCACCCGCCCCCGGTGCCGGCTGGCATGGCTAGAGAGGCGCAGCTTGGGGCTGCAGCAGCTCATGGCTAGAGACTGCCGAGGCACATCTGCGGCTCGCGGCTTGGGGCAGCTTGGTGCTCCTGCGGTGTGGCCGCGGCTTGTGGCTCACACTTCTGGGTTGGCTTGGGGCGGCTGTGGCCTGGGGCTCCCGCGGTGTGGCCGCGGTTCGCAGCTCACACTTCCAGATTTGCAAATTTCTCAACTTTGTCCATATATAAGGTGCACCAGATTATAAGGCACAATTCTGGGTTTCCATCAAAATTTTAGTCAAAAGTATGCACCTTATAGTTGTGAAATTACTGTAATTTAAGGTAGTTTAGTATAAAATACATGGTGAATTCTGTAATAAATATATAAAAAAGAGGATGCAGGCTTAAGCTGTGCCAGGAGAGGTGTAAGTTGGACATTAGGAAGAATTCCTTCACAGAAAGCATCACTGGGCATTGGAATGGACTACTCAAGGAGGTGGTGCAGTCACTGTCCCTGGAGGTGTTTTTGCCAAGACTGGATGTGGCAGTCAGTGCCATGGTCTCCTAATATGGTTGTGTTTGGTCATAGGTTGGACTGGATGATCTCAGAGGTTGTTTCCAGCCTAGATGCTTCTGTGAAAGCAGTGTCATTTTGGCTGGAAGGACTACTGACTTAATGTAGTTTGAAATAATTAAAAAGAAATCATATTTTCTTTTCTATTGTTTAGAGAGGTTTAGTCTGGCTTTGTGGCTTGATTTTTGTGTGTTTGTTTTGTTTGTTTGCTTACTGTCCTGATTTACCAGCATAAACCCAAGATGTTTTTAGATGTTAAAATTACTCTGAATCCAGCTTCTGTGTAGATCCTAATGCTTTTTGGAAGCCTGCAGCAGTTCTTCCAAATGTGCAAAAATATTTTTATTTTTCATTCTGTTTCTGCCTGAGAAGAAGCAGTAGGTCATGCCTGGTTCATATTCTGCACACATTGTAACTCTTCATGTGGCCTGGCAAGGCATTTTTTGGAGATGGTATCTTTTATTTTGAGGACATAAAACAAGTGCACACTTTTTATTGTCCTTCCCTCTGATACATAAAAGCTCAGTATACTAAGTGTGTAAGGTGATAGCATGAAATGAGGGGTTGTACTTTTTTACTCAGTAGCCGAATTAAAATGGTGCTTAGTGTTTATCTTTTAACTTAATTCTGAGCTGAACTGTTTTTTAATACTTGCACTGAACAAAGACTTGGATACTGATGCAAAGTCATTTGAGTTACTAATTATGTGGTGTACAGTTCAGCTTTTGTGTTACCTTTTGTCAAAAATGAATACAGTGCACCATAATCCAGTTAGCTACTGTTTACGTACCGGAAGGTCACTCTTGGTTTTGAAGAGTGCTTACACTAGTAACCCAATTTGGTTAGAGCAGGACTGTGGTTTTTTCAGGTGTTTTAAAAACATCTTGTTCCTCTTTTCTTTCTGCACAGTGTTTTGGTAATTTTTTGATTTTGTTTGGAAATTCAAGAAACATGGTCAGCATTTTAAAAGCTGTATACAAGCCATGAAAGACAGTTAGTTGAAGTTTTTCTGCTTTTAAGATAGTTGAACTCTTTCTAGTATAGTGCATTTTGCATAAACTGATAATGGTCTTGAATTACAAGATCTTTTTGGCAATTTGGTTTTTAACATTTAGATTTGACATCAGAGAGAATTTCTTGTCAATCACTGGAACAGACTACTCAGGGAAGTGCCATCCTTGACAATATTTAAAAGCCATGTAGATACGGCATGTAGGGATAGTGGTGTATGTAGCAATGTTAGGTTAATGGATAGATGCCTTGACCAGAAATGTCTTTTCCAGTTTAAATGATTCTCTATTTCCAAAACACTACTAGACATAGCTGCACTCTAATTATTTTTGTCTGTTGAATGGCCTAGCTGTCAGTATGATGGTTTGGTTTATTAGCTAGTAATTTTATGTTAGACTGTTTTAGTAGGTTTCATCCTAGTCTAGATTATGTACACGTATTTTCTTAATGGTCTTCATTTTTTGCTAGATCTTATTTTTCTACCCTAACATTTTTATATAATTGACACATGGTTTTAGATTGTAAAATAACTAATACAGGTGCTTCCAGTAATAAAATCATATTGGAATAAGAAAACACCAGTGAGAAGTAACAACTAATGTGTAGTAGAAAATATAAATGTGGGAAAGCTTTTAGCTGTTATCTAGCTGTCACAAATTTTTGGAAGTCTGTTTGTAAAGAACATAGTTTTCTTGCTCTCACTTGGGTTTTTTTCCAGAAACTTCTAAATACTGCGGGTTAGATTAGTGTGTGTTAGAAGACTGTTTCACTGCATATTTTGAAATAAAGAGCTGCATGTGGTAAAACTTAATATTGAAGCAGGTATTACAGGCTTAGTATTTAAGAGAAATTGTGTCACTAACAGTAATAGATATAGCAAAGGGCATCCTTGTTCGAACAATATAATTTCTGCTGCCATATGTTGCATTGCATCCTATTTTAATGTTGGTTGTAGGTGTTTGTTTCACTTCAAAATCCTGTATGGTTAAAACTTAGTTTATTCAAGAGAACATTTGCTGTGTTTTTGTCATTCATGGAACAGTGAGTAACTTGCAGGGAATTCTCACTGGATTAGGGCTATCTTAGCAATTGTCTTTTAAATATGCGTAGTATAACCTTTTTTTTTCCTGTAAAAGGCATTATACGTGTCATGTGTTTTTTCTTCTTTTTTCCTATTTCTAAGGCTGATAAAGAATTTGTGTGATCTCTTTGGAAACATCTGCAGGTATCAAAACCAGATCTTACTCAAACTGTCAGCTTGGTTGTGGAAAGGGTGAAGGTTTAACGTGCTACTTGAGATCAAAAAGCAACCAACCTCCTCTGCTGATAATATATTCTTTATCTTTTTAATTAAGAACTATGTAGAGTTCTAAAAATGTGTTGAAAACGTTTAATTGTTAAATTTAGTCAAGAGTGCCCAGAATACATTGCATGTTTTCTGGTTTTTTGGTGCAAGTTGAAGTATACTTTAAAATTTGTTCTCACTGAGATTGCTGTGCTGCAGTTCAATGCAGTACATTTATAATTTAAAATGGTAATATTTTGTTTTCCTATTTTGTTTGAAAGAGTGGGAGGAGGAAGATGACTAATAATTTTCCAGTGTCATAAGCTGTTGGATAACAGTTAAATAAAATTGTTTGTCTGAATTCTTGAGGAAGTGAAAAGCTAAGACTTGATAATAGAAGAGATAACTATCATAGGATCATAAAATAGGCTGAGTTGGGAGAGGTTGGGATCATTGAGTCCTGCTCCCTGCTCTGCGCAGAGCACCTCAAGAGTCACACACCATGTGCCTGAAAACATTGTTAAAATGCTTCTTGGACTCTCTTAGGCTAGTGCTGTGACCACTTCCTGAGGAGCTGTTCAGTGCTTAGCCACCCTCTGGGGTTGGAACTTTTCTCTGACTGTAAGTGCTTCCGTCTCCACTAGATGATAAGTAGGATCTTACTTCTGCAGTTTATTCCTCTGAGGATAGTAATTGTGATGGTTTCTTCATGATACTTGCTCTTATTGGATTCCTATAAATGTTAGTTAATTGTCATAGTATGCAGTTGATTGTTTCGTAATACTAATATTTATGAATTCAGATTTTTTGTAAGACAAAGATAGGGAGAATGTGAATGGGTTGGCTGTCAGAATTGAAACACGTAATTATCTTAGGGTGCCATGAGTTTCCTCTTCTAAAATGAAAAAGGGGAATTTTTTAAAAGGAAAAAAAAAAGATTTTTAACTTTTTAAAATGGCATGCCAGTTTTCCTTGGGAAGCTTGTTATAGATTCATGAGGGGTCTTGGTTCCTTTGGGTTTCCACTGAGTGTCTTGATCTTAGAAGGCATGTTTGGTTCTTCACATCTTTCCATTCTGGACTTCATCTGTGCATGTTCTTTCACTTGTGAAAATATAACCTTAACTTCTTTAGCTTGGAGTGCATTTCACAGAGTCATGATATTGTTAGGGTTAGAAGGTATCTCGGGAGATCATCTACTGCAGCCCCTCTGCCAGGACAGGGTCACCTAAAGCAGGTGACACAGAAATGTGTCCAGGGGGGTTTTGAGTGTCTCCAGAGAGGGAGACTCCACAACCTCCCCAGGCAGCTGTTCCAGTGCTCTGCCACCCTCAGTGTAAAGAACTTCTGCCTTATGTTGAGGCACCACTGAAAAGAGTCTGCTGAAATCCTCCTGACACCCACCTTTGAGATACTTACGTGTTTTGATCACCATTATCGATATCTTGCTCCCCTCTCTGTCACTATTTTTTAAAGTCTTGTCCCCTGTTCCATCTAGCATAAAGCAATGAAAATTTTTGTCCAAAAACACAGTGTAATCATGTAACTAGAGATAACATTCTATAGGATTCATATCCAGAGGGAGACAGTGATGGTATAAGGACATTATTTTAAGACAGCTGTTACTGGGGGGTTTGCATATGATGATATCAAGTGATGATATCAAGTAACTACTGGCTTTGTACTGGGACACTTAACTAGAGCTTGGCTTTTTAGATAGTATACTATTTTTACTATTGTTTTCAAGTTTGATTTGGGAAATAGTTTCAATCTTTGATGAAGACTGATGCACAAATTCATAGGATCTTTCTTTTATGTTGTAATGCAAAATCATAATGATTTTTTTCCATAAAATTTGGTCATGTTTTCATGAGGACATTGGTGGTAGAATTCATCTTCCTTCACAAAACATAAAAAATGAGTGAACTTCTTAAAATATATAAATACGGTATTTAATGTATGTGAACATACATTGCATGTATATAAGCACAGTTATATTGAAAACATTAAAAAACTTTATTGTCCTAACCACATTTTATAGATAGCTGAACAGTGTGGAAAAGTGGAGTTCTTTTACCTGAAGCTTAAGAGGACAGAAGCAGGTGTTCAGGCTTATTAACATTCTTTGTGTTGCATATAAAAATTATTGGGATATTAGGATGAATTGAAACATAGAGATGATAGAAAGCATGCATTTAAATAATGGTCAATTACTGAATTATTTGGAGTTCTTGAATTGGGTGCCTATACAGTCTCTCTTCTTTGTTTATTATTCTTTATGTATAGGAACATTTTTATGGTTTTTTTGGTTGTTGTTTGCTTTAAATTACTTTATGCTTTATTTAGAAAAGAAATTGGCAATTTTGTATATTATCTTTATTGATACAATGAATATGGTGCTCTTATATACCCCCTTAATGCACAAAAGCAAGATAATAAGCTAAAATTTTTTGTATGTATCTTGCACTGTATAGTAGAGGTTGGTGATTGGTGTATGAAACCCTACCAACATATTTCTGTTAACGTGCTTGTCTAGCTTTTTTTATGTCCTCTACTCTTTTAGAATACACTAATGCTTTAGAACCTTTTTGAACTCAAGGCTATACATGTATATCACAGCTTTTCCATGTTTCTCTGAATTATGGAATTAAGAAAGAAGAAATTGCGTCTACAGCATCTTTTTAGGTGCTATCATTACTCCTGAGAATCCTGGAATAGGTTTGGATAAAACCCATTTGGTATATAGGAGTTTTATTAATCACAACTTTGAACTTTGGAGTTGCTTTGATTTGACAGATGGAGCAGTAGTGTGTATTTTTCTCTTTAATTGATGTAGCTTCATCTCTTTTGCCTGAGAATGGTCTAATTGACGCTTTGGAAGTAGTTTCTAACCCAGCTTTACCCGTGAACCTTCTGCACAACCAAATTACAGCCCCATGTAGTCTATCCTAACTTTTCCTGTTACTACTCTCCATAATTATTTCCTCAGTAGCTCCGGTTTGATGACTATGCCTCTTCACATTCATCCTTTCAGAAAAGTTTTTGTCTTATTCCTTACCTTATAGGTGGTTATATAAATGATATGTTTATTTTATGCTAGTATCAGTTTCTCTTAGTTCCAATACATTGATTAACTTTACAAGGAATCTGCTACCTGCCACTGCTGCTGTTTAGAAAATTACAGGACAATAGATTTTCTGGCTTTGTTAATCTGAGAAAAATATGTGGGTTTGAAGAGTTTAAAAAATGGGATGATCAAATAAATGTTATAAGCAAGACGATTCCTGAAGCCTGTCACTTGGGAGGATCCGTGCTGCTTGCAGCCCATTTTTCTGTGTTATACACGGTTCTATCAAATGAGCTGGAAATGGAAAATTCACACTGAAATCTGATAAAAACCATTTAAGTCTTACAGAATTTTCTTCCTTTCTCATCTGTATTAGGAACAACAGAGACTCAATCACATTCAAGTTCAGAACTTTTTCTGTCTTGCTCGTGCTTATTGTCAGATTTTTAGATAGAATGAGATGGATTTAAACCTTTTTTTTGTTTCTTCTTGTGACATGGATACCACCAATGTTTGAATAGCTTCATTTTTGTGTTCTCTTTCCACCAAAAGTTCCATAACCAAGAAACTTTAATTCCCCACCAAATCTTTGTTAGACACTACCTGAGGTTGTATAAGCCAGATAAGTAGTGAAAGCAGATAAAATCTAAGAAAGTACAGGCATGTGTACCCTCCTAGATCACACACACACACAGAGATAGATAGATTGATAGATACATTTGAACATATATACATATTTTTATATATATATATATAAAGAATCAAACAATATTGTCCAGTGGATTTCAGTCATTAAATTGATGAAAGAGACAACTAGACTCTCTTCAGGAGATTACAGTGACAAGAATAAAAAGATGCTGGATAAAATGTTCAGTTAGAACCTTACAACTTAACACCAGAGATGTGTGATGAAGAAAAGAAAATTAGGAGGAATTGAATGGGCAGTACTGGCTTTACAGTAAGGTAATTTATATTTATGGCATTAGACAAATTCCTTATACTATCTTTTTCCAAACAAACCAGGAAAATGTAAAACATGTAATTTGCGGGGTGTACAGGGAAATTACTCGTACCTTGCCATTATTTGTCTGTTATTTTCAAATGCTTTCATGGTCCCAAAATAGAAGGTCTTCTGCCCTAAAATCATAAAAATGTAACTTGTACTTTTTTATGGCTATGCTGCTGATTCCTGTAATACACCAATGATATTATACTTTTCAACAGTCTTTGCAGTTCTTGCTGGATAACTGTAACTATATTCCCAATTTAATATTCAGATATAAACAAAAAATTATCTTTACTGTGCAAATGAGAAATGCCTTTGGGATATGTAAAAACCTCCAGGTATTTTAAACAAGCCATTGTAAAACTACTACTCATGTTAGTATAGTTTCCAGCTACTTTAAATACTATTGATCTCAGTATTATGTAAAGAGTATACTATTTCTAGTTTGTTGCCTTTTGAAAGATTTTTTTTTTTATGATTTAAAAAAAAAGTGCTCGAAAATAGCTTTTATTAAGTAAATATATGTGTAAACTGAAATGGAGTTGGGTTCAGACGAGAGTATGAAAGGTTTTGAAATATTTTTGCAAACTTCAGAGCTCTGCTTTAAGACTCTTCCTTCTACAGTACATGAAAGCTTGACAGGTCAACAGACTAATTTTCCTCTAGGGCTTCTAGCTGACTCTTTAACTTTCTTCTGGAAGGGGAATGTAGCAGAATCCTTTAATGTTCAAACTGTGGCAATGATACAAGACTTGGTAAATATACGTGGGGATTGTATTATGCGGGATGATACTGTACAGATACTTACCTTTGGCAAGCATGCCTTAGGCAGTGGTTTTTCCACATTTAGATTTCAAGTGTTCTGTGTATTTCAGGTCATAACAAAGGCAAAGAATGGATTTGTCATTTCAGGCCACTCTTAAGAAACAGTGGCAACCTGAATGTTAGTGCCAGTGATTGAGAGTTTTGTTGTTGTTCTTCCTGAGGAATTACAGTAGTTTCACGAATACAAGCCGCACGGAGTATAAGCCGCACTTCCGGTGCCTCAACAATGTTGCTGTCTTTGTCAATAGATAAGCCGCACCCCGAATATTAGCCGCACTTTTCGTTCGTAGCGAGAATCCGTGCGCAGCTTTCACAAATTGGCCAATTAGTAACAGGATCGCGGCATAGCGGGCTTTACTGGCTTGGGGCGGGGCCAGGAAGGCTCGGCCCGCTCATGGTTGCTGACGGGGCCGGCCGGGTGGTGCTGCAGCCGCCGCTGGGCTCACTGGCCCCCCCTCTCCCGTCAGCACTGCCCCGCCGCTGCGTTTACTCGCCCTGCCGGCGGGCCAGCCGCTGCCGCCGCTGCGAGGCACGCCAGCCGCCCCGCCGCTGCGTTTACTCGCGCTGCCGGTGGGCCAGCCGCTGCCGCCGCTGCGAGGCACGCCGGCCGCCCCGCCGCTGCGTTTACTCGCCCTGGCTGGCGGGCCAGCCGCTGCCGCCGCTGCCAGGCACGCCGGCCGCCCCGCGCCATGTTTGCTCGCCCGGCCGGCAGGGCTGCCGCCGCCGCCAGGCTCGCCGACCGCCCCCTCCCGTCTGCACCGCCGCCGCGTTTGCTCGCCCTGGCCGGCACTGCAGGCCCCCGCACCGCTGGGCTCTCCCACGCTGCTGGCCCCGATTCTACTGGGCTTCCCCCGCTGCCAGGCAGCCCCACCCGCCGGCCTTCCTGCTTCTGCCATGCTCCCCTGCACTGCTAGCCCCAGTTCTCCCGGGCTCCCCCGCCCTGCTGGCCCAGGCTCTACCACCCCCCCTGCGCCGCCCTGCTGGCTCAGGCTCAGCCGCCTGCCCCCACACTGCAGGCCCCGCCTCTGCCAGGCTTTCCCACCTCTGCCGGGGCCGGCCGGGCTCCAGCTTGGCTTGGGGCTGCCGCGGGCTCTCACTTCCGTGTTGGCAGGTTTTAGAATTTTGTTCATGTATTAGCCGCCCTCGAATATTAGCCGCACTTCCGGGTTTCCAACAAACTTTTGGTCAAATTGGTGCGGCTTGTATTCGTGAAATTGCTGTACATCTGTCTAAAGGTAAACAGATGGACAAAAATATGTCTGAAAAGCAAGAGATCAAAAATAACCAAAGAATTTTTGGAAAGGTAATTGCAGGAGCTTATGCTGTGGTTTTTAGCATCCTGTGAATAGCTGATTGTGGAAGAAGCGTAAACAGGTTGACATAGATTCTTCACTGACCAATGATATGCAGATATACTGAAAATGGTGAGCACTTTTTATGTAAAAGGATAAGATAACACGCTGTACAAGTAAACACTATAGATACCTACGTCAATTGAAAAAACTAAAAATCTGTATCTTTCATCTTTTTGAAGGGATGATAAACGTTCTGCAGAAGCTTTCTTAAGACACCCTTTTACAAATTAACAGAAAACACAATGGCAGGAGGATCATGATGTACACAAGATGTAAGTCATTATCATTTTTTCATTCTGAATTTAAAATACAATGGACTGCCCAGTTACTATCTCTCAATACAGTGGAGAAAATAACAGAGCATAAGAGTACAACCTTTCTGACTAAGGTCAAATAATTGTGATTTTCTACAGTTAATGAAAGTTTAATATCCTGTTTCATTAAAAATTCTCAGAACGTTGAACATAAGTCAACATTCCATGGAGAAGAAGGTATTATGCAGTTTGCATGTGTGCATATCTGCATATCGGAGCACAAAATATTGACATGATAATTGCAGTCAAGCCTGATTGAACAGTGGCCTCTGGGAATTCAGCTGGTGTTGTACCAACTGGATGGCTGCTCAGGACACAGTTTGAAATGCAAGGTGCAAGTTAGCACTTTATTCAGCACAGGCAGGCATCATTTAAAAATCCTTGGGGGAAACCCTGGTGATGTGCAGATGTTAAAGCAGTCTGTTCTGAAGTGCTGATATTTTGAACACTGTAAAAGACTTGCGTATTTTAGATGAAAAATATTTGCAAAATCATTGGGCAAAAATGTCACTATTTTTTGTACTACTTTAGTGTAAAAATATGTTTAGTGTTTTATGCATGTTGCTTAAAATAAGACATCATATGCTTAAAATAAGAGTCTTATTCCTTAATACATGATCTAATAAATTAAATCCATCAAGTCAGAGATGAAAGAAAATTTGTATTTCTGTAATGATACCTTTTCATTTTTATCTATATCATGTAATATAGAACTGGCTCTATAGATAATTTACTAAGGAAACAATTTCATTTAACATTTGTAATTAGATATTAAATTATTTTTGTGAAGAAACAAAAATAGGTACAGTAATTTCACGACTATAAGGCGCACCCTTTTGACTAAAATTTTCCCTCGAACCCGGAAGTGTGCCTTGTAGTCCGATGCGCCTTATATGATGTACAAAGTTGCGAAATTTGCCAAAACGAAAGTGTCAGCTGTGAGCCGTGGGGGGAGCTGGCAGTGCCATGGCAACCAGGTGGAGGTGGGCCTGGGGGCCCATGGCTGCTGGGTGAATGCGGACCAGGGGGCCCACAGTGCTACCCCTCCCGGGTCCAGTCCCAGGGGCCCATGGCTGCTGGGTGAAGGCAGGCCTGGGCACCCGCAGCACCACCCCTGCTGGGTGGAGGCGGGCCTGGGGGCCAATGGCTGCCGGGTTGAGGCGGGGCCTTGGCCAGCAACCGCACCGGGGGAGGTGGGGGCGGAACCTCGCTGCAAAAAAAAGTGTGCCCTATAGTCCGGTGCACCTTATATGATCTACAAAGTTGCGAATTTTGCCGGCTCCCGTGGGGTGCGCCTTATAGTCCGGTGCACCTTATGGTCGTGAAATTACTGTATATGAAATTTTTTATAGAAAGTAACTGCTTTTAGAAAAGCTTAAAATGTGTAGTATTCATTTAAATTCTTTTTTGCTCCCTGATGTCTGAATCTTTTAAAAGTATTAATTATAAATATTAAAAGAAAAAAGTAATTATGTATATCAGTTGTAGTTCATGAAGTATAAGGATCTTCTAGACTCCTAGATGAAATTAAACTCTTGATTAAGTGAAAACTAATTAGCTCTTTTTTTAAAATCAGTTCTTAATACACAGAAACACAGTGAAGTTTCTGCTTGGAAGATTAAGGCATAGGCTTTCTCTCTTCACCACTGACTCTGCAGTCACAGGGTTGTGACTGTACACAGTAATTACATTATTGGTGCCATATTTACCATAGCATTGCCAGTTTGTGCTCTACAACTTCACTTTGTACATGGGTGATTAATTACCTATTTAATACAAACAGAGAATATGTGAATTATTGAAGTCTGTAAAATACTTGAAAGTTGGCAGACAGGCATATAAGGTAAAAGCTACATCACACCAACTGATACTTTATAGCCTTTCTAGCTCTGCAGCCCTTTAGGATCAATGAAATGTTTTTCAAAAGTAACTGTGTTTCTAGAAGCAGTTTATTGTATTTCGAGAAACACTGTTAAAATGCAGCCTTTACTGTTATACCAAACACCAAAGTTTGCAGCGTAATCTTAACTTTCTGTTAAAGACAAAATTAGTAGGTATGTTTTTGATTTTGGGATTTTTTTTGTTTGTTTTTGGTTTTGAGTGTTTTTTGGTGTTTGTTTTTGTGGGATTTTTTGTTGGATTTGTTGTTTGTGGTTTTTGTTTGTTTGCTTTTGTTTTTTAGGGGTTTTTTTTGTTTTTTTTAAATTCAGCTATTTGTAAAACTGAAAGGATGTATTCCATGAAACTTGTAAACAGCAAATTCAATTTATTAGTTGAATTTATTTTCATTTAATTGATGTAAATGTGGCATAATTATATACGACTCCATTACTTTTTCTTGACTAATGTGTTTGTTTGATTAAGACCTGTGGTACAGTACAGGATAACTCTTTTCTCATGCTATTTTTTCTGAAGATTTTAGGAAGGATGTTGTTTTTAGAAACTTGAACAGACTTCTGTTTTTTAAAATATTAAGGCTTTTGCTGTTTCCATACCTCATTAATGAATAAATGTTTCCTCGAAGTCTAATGTTTCATTTCTAACAAGCCATTAAAATGGTGCCAAACATCAAGAACATTGTCCTGTTGTATAAATGATTAGGGTGTAGTACAGGAAGAAAATATGTGTCAAGCTTAAGAATACTTTATCTGTTTCTTCATTTTTGTGGGAAGCTGAATCTTGCGAATCTTTGTAGCTAAATGCATCTGTGTTAAACATTTAAAATAGGTAGTACTCATGGGAAAACTGATTGGAGCTTAGAACTTGTACAAATTGACAGCCTCTCTTCACTCCATTTTTCATCCTAAAGAAGTCTGCAAATATTCTTAGCTCACATCATTATTGCTCATCAGTGATTCTAATTAGCTAAACAGGAGTTTGTCTCAGTCATTGATCATCATCAGCTTCTTGACAGTGCCTGAATTTTCTCCCCCCTATTCCAATAGACTTTTAAAAATAAATTTTAAATACAAAATAGCTCAATGGTTGAAGTTGTTTGAAGATTTTTTTCTCAATATTTGTTACTCTTTTAAAAAACAAGAGATGATTACCTCAATTCCTATCAAGTCCCATTTTAAGGTATGGCAGCAGATCCAAATACAGTAATTTCACGATTACAAGCCACACTGACTATAAGCTGCATCTCTGGGTGTCGGCAACATTTCGTTCTTTGTCCATACACAAGCCGCACCTGAGTATAAGCCGCTCTGTCGTTCACAGCGAGGACCCGCGTGCAACAAAGTTGCCAATTAATAACAGAATCGCGGGGTCACGGTGTTTACTGGCTTGGCTTGGGCTGTGTGGGCTTGGCCCGCTCGGGGCTGCCGATGGGGCCAGGTGGCCCAGTTTGGTGCTGCTGCTTGGCGGGGCCGCTCGGGGCCAGCTGCCACTGCCACCGGGTTCGCTCACGCTGGCCCGGCACTGCCCCACGGCGGCAGGCAGAGACGAAACCCACCAGCACCCGCGGCGGTGGCGGCAGGCGGGGATGGAGCCTGCTGGCACCCACGGCAGCGGTGGCAGGAGGGGAAGGAGCACTCCTGCTCCTGCAGTGGCCGCAGCAGGCGGAGACGTAGCCTGCCTGCTCCTGCAGCGGCAGGCAGGGACGGGAGTCTCCCGCTTTCTCCCCGGGCCGCGGGGCCAGCAGGATGGAGCCCCCGCCTCCCCCCCGAGCCGTGGGGATAACGGCACAGAGCCCCCTGCCTCTCCCCACCCCCGCGCTGCCAGCATGGAGCTCTCGCCTCCACCCGCCATGCAACAGAGTAACCAATTTGTAACAATCATGCAATCCTGGGTTTTACCGGCAGGTACTCAGCTCGGCACCTCGGCTGTACTTCCGGGGTTGGAAATTTCAGAAAATTTTTCACATATTAGCCGCTCCTGAGTGTAAGCCGCATTTCTGGGGTGGGAGCAAAATTTTAGTCAAAATGGTGCGGCTTATAATCGTGAAATTACTGTATATGTCAGTTCCAGTCAGATATACTGCCTTGAATGTCTGTGGGGAATTATCCTGCAAAAAGCATGGGAAAACGTCCTATGCCATCAGGAGAAACTGCTGATAAAGTTACATATGAGGTTTCAGTTTATGCTTTAGGCTTCTGAAAGCTTCCATTGTGTACCTAACTTCTAATAATTAGAATATTTTTCTTTAGGTGTGGGTGGTTACATGTGGAACTGTTTTGGGGACACTAGCAAGGATACGGTATCTAGAGAGCTTGAAAGAGAGCATCATGAAGGCAAAATATATTAAATTTATTTAAACTTTTGCCACTCATATGATGATGATAGATCTGTCTTTATAAACTATGTTCTTTGACATCTTTGTTTGAAGGAGTGTGTTACCAAGCATTGGACAGGTACAAAATACTACATTTAACTAGAAATGCGCTGTGGACTGTTGGCTAGTATGTAGGTCTGTTACAGGCATGTTTTTTTGGTTTAACAGTGATCTGTTTCTTTTTTATTTAATCTCCAGTCCCAGACTTTATTCTGTGCACCCCTATTTTGAAGCCATGTCCTAAAGTCAGAGGGCTTCATAGATTTTTAACTACCAATAATAAGTCAGAGTTAGCTGTGTATACTGTTTTTCGTTTCTTTTTCTTTTCTGTGTATACTGTTGTTCTTTTACTTGTTTCTTGGTTCACTTACTTTCTCTGTTTTCGCCTTAAAATAAATTTTAAAAAATTAACCACCCACAACTGTGAAGTTCCTTAGGGAGACCTATCTAACTTGCCAGGTATTCAGATCAATTAGTGCATTAGAAAAAAAGTTTAATAATGATTTTGAAGTGATTATTGCATAGTTGAGTTAGGAGGCTATCTGATTATACATTTTTTGTGTTTTGATTGGGTCTTGCTTTACGAAAGACTGAGAGAGGAGATAGTGATTACAGTTGGGAAGATGGTGGGATATTGTGGATGGTAGACTTAAGGTCAGAGTACTTCAGAGGGTTGGAGGCAATGCTGTTCAGTGCTTCATGAGGCTTGTGTATGGTTAGTGGTATGATTCTTTCTGTGTCTGCACTTGACTCCTTAAGTATTTTGTAGCAGAGACTTACTTTGCTTTTTGTCTTCTAAAGCTCTTGGGACTTAGGATCAGCTAATTTTGGGTGTACCTAATCTTAAATTTTTAAGTTGTCTAGCTGTAGTTAAGACCTGAGGAAACTTTCAATGTTACATTTCTTACAGTTTAGATTAATATAGTCTAGCACTTCCTCAGATTGTGGTGTAGCATGCTTATGGGAGAGTGATAACCTTCTCCCCAAATATTTGGGGTTTGATTACTGCAGCTGTTGTCTTCAAGAAAAGGTAATTATTGCTGGCCATTTAGGATCCTGCAGCAAAATAATAAAGTAGGAAGAAGCATTAATATTTCTATACTGGAATAGTTTTTGTTTCATTTAAGTTGCACCTATCGTGGAAGTATGTCTCTTTCAGGAACATGTACAAATTTTTGGGTTAAGTATTATGTAAATACACTATTCAGCCACTTTTACATTTTTACTTACTAGCTCCTGTTTTGTAAGGTTTCTAATATTTTCATGTCCAAAGTTTGATATACTTACCAGAAAGTCTTTTACCATTTTTTAAAACATGGCTGAGAATGAGACTTCTGTTAGCTAGATACGTGTTATAAGCAGCATTGCTTATAAATTGGTTTCATAACCTGTCATGTTTTGAAACCTGTTTGTTGTTTTGACTTTGGTGCTCCTTTTTTTTTGTTTGTTTGTTTGTTTGTTTTTGAAAGGACATCACAGCATACCTTTTGAAATGCATTAAATAATTTCATATTTGCATGAATTTCTCTAATCACAGTCTTAGTTCCGTTTTTGTAGGTTTTCAAAGATAAACTATTAAAAACTGTCTGCACTATTTATTTTACTGCTTATGACTTTCTAGCAACCTATCATGCAATGGCTTGGTCATTCTGATTACAGGTGGTCAGATGCTTTAAGGTCAGTATCTGATGTTCATTTTTCTGTAAGTTTCTGTCTCTCTTAAGATGTTAAATACATTTCAGATATTAAATGTCTATTGGAATACTTTTCGGATATTCATCATCTGGCTTTTCAGCACTGAGTTATTTCCTTTATGAAAATGATTTTTTTTAGTGTGGTACAACTGACTAAGAGTGCGTCCCATATATTTTTATTTTTCTTAAGCTAAATGTAGCTTAAGTAAATACAGTAAATTCACGAATACAAGCCGCACTGAGTATAAACCGCTCTGTCATTCGCAGCGAGGACCCACGTGCAACAAAGTTGCCAGTTAGTAACAGAACCGTGGCAGGGCGGGGTTTACTGGCTTGGCTCGGGCTGTGCAGGCTCAGTCCGCTCAGGGCTGCCAATGGGGCCAGGTGGCCCAGCCCGGCGCTGCTGCTTGGCGCGGCCGCTTGTGGCCGGTTGCCGCCTCTGGGCTCACTCGCCCTGGCCTGGCACTGCCCCGTGGTAGCAGGCAGGGACGGAGCCCCCCCAGCTCCCATGGTGGCGGAGGCAGCGGGCGGGGACGGAGCACCCCGCCTCCTCCCCGAGCCGCGGCGATGGCGGCACGGGGCCCCCGCCTCCTCCCCGAGCCGCGGCGATGGCGGCACGGGTCCCCCGCCTTCCCCCCGAACCGCGGCAATGGCGGCGCGGGGCCCCCTCGTCTCTCCTCCGGGCTGCGGCAGAGGAGGGAAGGAGAGAGCTCTCCCGCCTCTCTCCCCGCCCCCCGTGCTGCCTGCAGGGAGCCAGGCTCCACCCGCGGTGCAACAGAGTAACAATTTGTAACAATCGCGAAATGCCGGCTTTTACTAGCAGATGCTCGGCTCGGCACCCTGACTGGCACTTCTGAGTTTGTAAATGTCAGAAAATTATTAATATATTAGCTGCTCCTGAGTATTAGCCGCATTTCCGGTGTGGGAGCAAAATTTTAGTCAAATTGGTGTGGCTTGTATTCGTGAAACTGCTGTACCTTTTCAGGTAGGTTTTTCCTAGTTTTCTTCAAGTCCTGCAACATATCATTGCCACTATATTTGAAATAGTAGAGAACTATTTAGAGTTTCAATGTGCTGAGACCTGAGTTTTCAAAACCCTCCCCTCAAATTCCTTGCCGTTTTTCTTCAATTCTTTGTTTACTACAGATTGGATTAGATATTTTAGCAGTCATAGAACTTTATTAAAAACCACCATGGTATTGGATGGCCTGTTATGGCAGTGTAGTTTAGTTTTTAAAATCTCTTGTAGCGCTAGACTACACAGTAATACTTAATAGTGGAGGAAAACAATCCTTCATGTATCTAATATCCTTATTGTCCATTGTTACAAAATGCTTCAGCAGATTAAGCCCTTTGTGTACAGCTGGATATTTTTGTCCACTTTAAATTAGATTTACTGACTCATGTGTACTAGTGTTTCTTTCCCTTCTGGCTCTGAAACATTCCTTATTTCATAGAGGAAGAGTTGCTCAAGTGGGATCCTCTACCTTCCATAGGTGACCAATACCAGCCATGATGAAAGTTTTAACTGTATTGTGGGAATCTTCTGTCACCTGTGGTGCTGGGGTTACCTGAAATGTTTTGACATTTTTAAGGAATATGTATTTCTCAGCTATTCAGTCACACATGTGATAAGAAGTCTGACTTGTGCAAAGGAATCTGAATATCCTTACTGTTTCAACATTTGCTTCTTTTGTGCCTAAAATGGCAGCCAGCCTGGGCCTCAATGTCTGATCTCAGTTAAGAAATAAGATATCAATGAGGTGAGATACTTAGTTAAACAAAGCAAAGTGCAGAGATGATAATAGATGTGCACTTGTTAACCACATAGAGTGGAGCTGTTCATCCCCCTTACTCAAGCTTCTGAGCTGTCTTTTTTTTTCCTGCTGATAAAAGTTACATATTCTGTCCCTGTGGAATATAGTAAAATAATTATCCATGATGTTCAAAAGTATTGTTTCAGACAGAAAAATGTTATGTGAGATAAAGATTTCACCAACTCAAGTAGCTTGGTTATTCTACATTGCAAAGAAAGGACAAAAACATTTTGTTTGTTCTATGTTGAAGTACATTTTCTGCATTTGAGAAAGAATGAGAGGCAGATAGTTTGAGCTGCTTTAAAAATATTAAGACCTCTTATTTCTGTTTCTTTTTGAACAAATCTGTGTTAGATGTTTACAAATGTAATTTGCTGTCACTTGCCATATGCTCCCTGATTAATTCTGCAGGGCCTGTCAGCTTCAGATAATTTAATTTTCTGTGCTTTAAAATGACATTCATTATCAGGACATGAAAAATTCAAATGATTAACTACAAATTATGACTAATAAAGTGTCTATTTTTTTGTTTGTTTCCAGAGAAAAACAGAAAGCTGAAGTCAAGGACAGAAGAATTTTAGAGATTTTGCAAGCCAAAGATAGCAAAATAGAATCCCTAGAACGGGTTTGTATTATATAGAGCAGTTAAGAAAACTTCTCATTGACAACACATTTATTTTTGTTAAAATGAGAAGATAGTTTGCTATTGTTTAAATGAGAAGATAGTTTGCTATTGTTAAAATGAGAAGATAGTTTGCTATTGTGTCTGAAGAAGAAAGTTGCAGGTGATTCAGAGATTCTGATCTGATGATTCTGATGAGAAGTAATACTTCTGATGAACTATTATTTAAACTCTTCTGTATTGTTCAAACAGTTGATCTGCTACTTAAAAAGTTTATATGATTTTAGATTAAACTTTTTGTGAAAAATCTTGTCAGTTCATTGCCTCATCTGACCTTATAATCTAACCTAAACTTGTATTTAAGTCTAGAAGACCTCTGTCTGTCTTCAAGTTTGTAATGTGCCCATGCACATCTTGGTAAGATTTGCTATCCTGATGAGTACAAAATAATTAACCCGATACACCTTCTGCCTGACAAGAAACACCACTGAACTGATGACATTTCTATTAATTTTTGAATCAATTCATATTTAAATAAATATATAGAAAACATACATACATTATATGTGATATGAAGTACAATAGATACATTATGTTTTATTGTATAATTGTTTATTATAGAGACTGTATAATGTAGTATATTATCTGTGTCCCATATATAATCAATATTATATACTTTATATGCTATAAATTATAACCAATATTTAATATATTAGGTGTAATATAATGTATTACATTGCATATAATATGTAGATCTTTGAATGATGTAATTATCTATGAAATAATACAGTAAATAAAATTAAAATACTGTTTATTATTAAATAAATTTTTATTTTATATTACAGCAGTGGATGAAGTTTCATTGTGTGTCTCATCCTCATGGCTGTAGGTGTGATGTGCAATGTCTTTGGTGCATATACACACTTCATGTTCAGAAGCCAACAATGTATGGTTCCTGCATTTCTATCCTGTCCTTATCTGAAAGGCAAAATATCTGTGAGAACCTTTGCCGGAATATGTAGGCAGTACTGTGCTTTTAAGAAGGCTGCCTGCTGTGGCTGCATCTGAACCTGGGATGTGCATAGCCATGAAGTTGCTCTCTGTGGTTTCAGATCAATTTCAGAAGCTGAAACTCTAATTGATCAGAAATCCGAAATTGATGGTGTAATGCGTTTACATCATTCATGTGGAAATGGATAGAGGCTGGTAAATGTAACTAGAACCATGGAAAATTGGCAGCCAGGAAAGAAGAGTTTGTCAGCATAATGGTAAATATCTGGATATTCTTATAAACTTGGGAGTGAGAGGCTGGAGAGTAGCTCTGCAGAAAATATGGAGAAAGTTGAACATGTGTCATCAATGCCAACCCTGTCCTGGGGAGCATCAGGCACGGCATCACAGCCAGACAAGGGAGGGGATTGTCCTGCTCTGCTCTGAACTGGGGCAGCCTCACCTCCAGTGCTGGGGGCTGGTTTGGGAACCACAATAATTGAAACGATGTAGGGCCTTGTGGGGAAACCTCCTTGAGGGCAATGTAGAAGTGACTAAGGTTACTTGGCTCATTCAGCTTGGTGAGGAGGAGACTCATTGTGGTTTGTGATATCCATATAAAGGGAAAGAGGAGGGGAAGATGCTGATCTCTTCCCTCTAGTGACCAGTGATAGGTCCTGAGGGATTGGCTTGGAGATGTTAGGTAGGTTTGGGTTGGATATTAGGAAAAGTTTCTTCACCTTGAGGTTGACTGGGCACTGGAACAGGCTCCGCTGGGAAGTGGCCATTGCGCTGAGCTTGCCAGAGTTCAAGAAGCATTTGGACTGTGCTCTCAGGCACATGGTGTGATTCTGGAGAGTGTCCTGTGCAGGTCCAGGAATGGGGCTTCATAATCCTTGTGGGTTGCTTCCAAATCAAGATATTCTGATCCAGTGATTCTGACAGATGATGAGAACAGAAGTTATTTTGATGATCATCACAACTCTAATGCAGCCCTTACAATTAGCTTCCCTTAGAGTATCATTGACTTGGGGGGGAGGTTGTGAAGGGCACCAGATGGTGCCAGTGCTCGTATGAAAGTAGTGTAGAGAGGTGATGTCATTCTGACCTTCTTGCCTCATCCGTTGACTGAGATGCTGTAGAGTTGGATCAAGAGAGGGATTGTTTCCTGAGTGCAAGGTTTTAGTTGTTGGGTATCAAAGAATGGAACTGACTTTAAAACACTGTAGTGTTCTTATTTATTTTGTTTTACTGGATGTGCTCCTTCTTTGTTCATCTAAGGAAGAAAAGATACTATTTATGTAATTAACATGCAAATAGGTTGCTTGTGAAAATGTGCATTTTGACAGTAATGGAAATGAATTTTCTTTTCTGTAAAGTTACAGACAGAAAAATTTGAAGTCTGTGTATTTCAGTCTACTAATTTTTTACATCTAAGAAGTTGAGATTAGCCACTCATGTCTTTTATTTTTCTCTTTCCCTTCATGCATATACAGAGATACCAGTTGCAATGAGATAATTTTTTATACAGTTTATTGTCTAGGAATTTCTGAGTGACCAGCAAAAAACTGATTGTATAAATCAATGCTGAGTAAGGAAAAAAAGAAAAATCAATGAGCTATCTCATCGTTTGGCATAAATGTAAGCTTCTGTAGCTTCTAGAAATAACAACAAAACTGTGTAAGGAGAACATGAGATCATATTTCTTGTCTTATATTATGTTTAGGCTTTATCCTGACATGCCTAAAAGGACTTAAAATTTCTGTAAATATGACAGCATATTCTCCACAGCCTAGATGTAATACATCTATGTAGTTAGCTCATACTGAAAGCTAAATGATCTTAATTCATACTGATATATTTAAAATATTAGAGGTTTCTATTTTAATGGATTTTACTGAAAATCAAGTAAAATAATAAATTTTGAAACTATGATTGAGAAGTAATATGATCTTTAGTCACATTTGCGTAACCTAACAGTGAAGAAAAATGCTCAAATACTCATGAAAATGGGACTTGTGGCTTTAATTTATGAAAATTATGAAAAATCATAATTTTTCAAAACTTTTACTGTCCAATATCTTTGGACTAGAGTATATGCATTGAACTTCTATTTACTTAATACAACTTCCGTTCTTCACCTCTCCTAAATTACAGTGTTGTAATCTTCAGTTTTATACACATGAATAAGACCTTTTCGTGTCCTGAGTTTATTGCATAGCTTCATATTGTGTTAAATATATAAAATATTAATTAGTGTGGTATATTTCAAGATGTACCATTCAAAGGTTCAAATAAATTTGTTAAAACACTTAAGATTATTCTTGTTTATTATTACACATAAATTTATTATGGAATGTATTGTATTTGAATTTTCCTTCCTCCTTTTCCCTCTGTGCTTTTTATACTGATTTTTTTACTGTTATTTTTGTTTTATGCAGTGTCTCAAAACTCTTTTCTCAGCAGTTACGTATCCCTGACATATATACATCGCTTCTCTGTTTGTTTCAAGGAAAAAAATTTCTAACTGCTATGTTTAAGTGACTAGGACACTCTATTAGAATTTTACTTCTGAAGACTGAGAGATACTTTGCTGCAGAAATCTTTTAATTGTTTTTTTATTTGGAAACATTTTTTAACTTGTATTTAATTTATAATGATATTTATTTTTTAATGTTTATATATGAATATATTTATATACATATTTTTATTTATTTAATTTAAAATAACTCTGTGTATCTTGAGTAATCACTGATGCTTTTTTTTCCTTAAAAAATAAGGTCAGGTTTTTTAGAGGAATGTGTGAAATTTTGAAATTCAGACAATTAGTTTAGCGGATAATGTTGGAGCACGGAACAGTCTTCTACCATTCACACAATAGATAAATTAAAATATCTTAGCTTGTTTTCTATAGAACATTACACTAAAGACATGTAAAAATAGCAGTAAACCTTTTTTTATAACATTGTTAATTAATTAGGTTTCAATTTTGGTCTGGATGAACTAAAGCTAATCTTTTTGTCCTAGACCTTGTAGCATTTCAAAACCTTATCAACTGATTATACTCTAGAGGGGTTAAAATAGTACTAGCTTGCCTCATTATCTTCTCTTGAAAATCTTCAACTTGCTGTGCAAATCTATATTAAAGCCTATTTAATGGGTCCAATTGAAAGAAGCGTAATTCTACCTTCAAGCATTAATTAACACTGATAAATTTTTCTTAACTTTTGTACATTCACATGATTATATTTTTCTTTGTAATAAAATACTTTTATGAAATTAGGACAAATATATACAGATGTTATTGCCATCTAAATACTTTATTTTCAGTAGCTTGTAAGCTTGATTATTCTTGGGTAATGAGGGACATGAGGATAATTTTGGTAATAAGGAGTTCAGATGAACATGTCAGCAGTGCTGAGATTATGCGAATTTTATAAACTCTTTGCAAAAAAAGTTTGTTCAGTGAGTAAGATATACTGCAGACAAAGCATGTTGAAGGGGACACTAACACAATTTTTTTTTCTTTAAAAAAGAAGTGACTCAAGTTGTACATTGGAAAAGGGAAAACCTGTGTTTTATGCAGCACTTTTTAACTGCATCAGTGAATTATCATATGTCTTTTGCCTTTCTGTTTGACATCTTCTAGTTAGTTTTCTCATAAAATTAAGGGAAGGAAACCTTGTTAAGGAGCTGATCTCAGTGAGAAAGATGGGAAGAAAATATCCAAGCAGTTGAAAATTGCTGATTTTGATTTATTGATAGAATGCTACTTGAGTTAGGTAGTATGATGACTATGGCTGATACCTGTGGGTTTTTTTGACTGAAGAAATTAATAGGCTCTAACTTACAGTATACCTTCACAGCTCATTAGTATTTTTGTATGAATTCCCAGTAGGAATGTTTTTTCTACCAGTCGAAAATGTGTTTCTGTGAGGTAGTTTACTCCATTTTGAGGAAATAGTTTTTAAACTTGACTTTTTCCTACTTAATTCTGAAGAAAAGAAGCTATATTGGGTATTTATACAGGTGTGCTGTAAATCTATGGCTTACCTCTTCAATAATTCATGTGAGTAGCCATTCCTGAAGCTGGCTAAAGCTTCTGGGTCTTTATTATGCAGCCTTCATATTCTTAGAGGTGTTTCTGCAGAGATGGTACCTGCACTTGAATTAGACACAAAACTGAACTGTAAGTAAAGAAATGTGATGTCTCTTGTCCTCTGCCCAGTAGACTAGTTTGAAATGCAAGATTTCTTGAATATTGAGCAGAGCTCAATAGTCAAACCTAGAAAGAAGAGGGAGGAGGACATGTTTATGATCTCATTCATCCTTTTGTCAGCTAGTGTTTAGCTGGGAAATTTCTTTCTCAGCCCAGAATAGTTATCATGTAGCCAGTGAGAGTTAAAGCAGAGTAATCTTTGATCTGAGCTAAAAATTGTTTCTATAGCCAATGTAATCTGCTTTTACTGTATAAGAAATTAATTTATTTACTGGTTTTAGACAATTGGTCCTTGTAGTGACACAATCTTTTTTTTTTTTTTTTTGAGTACCAAAATCAATAGACATTGGGTTTTATTCCCTGTTTAAGGACATTTGATGAGGAAATTTTTCATAGGTCATGACTTCTTACTTGAAAACACATTTCGTGAAAGTCAAGAAAATGGCTATGCTTTAAGGATCAGGCAGCAGAACAAAGCAGAAAGTGCCCTGTGAGATTAGATTCTGGCCTTATGAATCTGCCCACAGCACTTTGGAAGGAGCTTGTTTAGAAGAGGTGATCACAGCAACAGCTGTTCTTTATTTACTACACCTGATCTGGCAGCATTGATGTACAGGAGTGTAATGAAGTACTGCTGTGTCAGGCATAGATGCTAGTAGGTATCGATCGCTGCAGATCTTAGATCGTCATGCACTCTTCCAGAGGCTAGCTCACTTTGAGGACCTTGTATAAGCCTTGCTGGAGAGAAGAACATTGGAAAAAAAAATCTAAGCCTGGTTCCATCAAGGTTGTGTTTTTCAATGAAGATCAAAGAAAAGCTCATTTGGCAGGGTGTTGGTTTTGACTTGAAATTAGTAGAGAGAATAGAGGATAGAAAGATACTTTGGTTTTTGGTTTTTTTTCTGACCTAGAAGGCTCTACTACTGCTGTTTCAAGGTAGAGCTGCTAACAAGAGAGGAAAGAACAGAGGCTACATTTATTATTAGGCAGTGTTGCTGTACAGCACTGTGTTGTGGGTTCTATAGAAAATCTGATCCTTCCTGTGCAGAGAATCACTAGCTGTGGCATGACTGTCAGATTATATTGTCAATATTTACTGCAGCTTTCCTGAGAGCTCAGTAGAGCAAAATTGATAGTAAATTTCTATGTGCGGCAGATGCATTACTACAATACATGCTATACTGCTTGGTATTAATGGTGGATTTGTTATGGAGCTACAGGTTTTCTATTTTGACAAAATACTGTCTCATGTACAAATTAGAGGTGTGTTTTTGCGAAAAACTCTCTCTTAATATTTCCCCTTTCCAGGACAAGGAGCTTCTGTATTCCTTGTTTCAGAGATGCAAAACCAATTGCGGAAAACCACATGTGCCAGAAACAGTATTTGGCTCCCTTGTCAATGCTAAAAAGCAGCTGCTGGCAGTGCTTGTTTGCATTATACCTGTGCAAAAGAAGGAACTGAGAGAAGGGGATACAAAAGATTGTAAGATATTGAGGAAAATATTAGTAAAACTTTGTTTTAGTGAATGAGAGAAGGAACATGCTGCAGTGGAGTTGTAAGGAACAGCATGATTGGAAAGCAGAAAAAATTTTCTCCATGCTGTGATCTACTGAGTAGGGTGCTGGTAAGAGATGTGCTAGTGGAAGTGTGGTGCTAGAGTTGCATAAAGCCACAGTTTATTTCCACCACATGTTCAGGTACTGAAAAAGTCTATCATGTGTTTTGATTAAGATAGCAAACTTTTCTGAAGATACTGAATTAATCACACCAGACAAGTCCAAAGAAGGCAATAGGGAACACAGTGTTTATAATAGGTTATGCTGTTTGACCCTTCCTTAATCTATGGATCGGGTGAGAATTCAGGAGCATGTAAGTAATTTCACGATTATAAGCCGCACTTTGGAGTGTCGGCAACTTTTTGTTCTTTGTCCATATATAAGCCACACCTGATTATAAGCTGCACGTTACAATACAGCGTGTGATAAAAGGTATTTATTCTATCACCACCTGTTGAGGGTGGAGGCAGTGATCCTTATCTCAATGGGAGACATTCTGCTAATGAGCCATCCATTGAAACCAGGCGGGGCAGTGTTCTTTATCTTTTCACAACCCATCTTTCCTCCAGAGAGTCATTTTCTGCTAATGGCCCATTGAGTCCCACTGTGTGACTGATAAAATTACATCATCCCTTTGGATGTTGCTCCAGCCAGGGGGAAGAGCCCAACATTTCTTACCAAGATAAAAACAGAGGTTTTGGGACACTAAGGGAGCCCCTTTCTCCACTGGACTCCAGAGGAAAACTGGATTTCTGCACATCACCACTGGACCTCCAGAGGGAAACTGCAACTTCTGCAGGAACACTGCTTCAACTGAATCACATCTGTCACTGCAGGAGGATGCAACCACCATTGAAGGGGACTGCTACCAACACCCTGCCTGACAGGGTATCAGGTTGTACTCTGACTTTGTCAGGGTTTGGAGTTTGTTTCTTTGTAGTACTGTATTTCTATTTTAATTTGCCTAGAAAAGAACTGTTATTCCTAATTCCCATATCTTTGCCTGAAAGCCCCTTGATTTCAAAATTATAATAATTTGGAAGGAGGGGGTTTACATTCTCCGTTTCAAAGAGAAGCTCCTGCCTTTCTCAGCAGACACCTGTCCTCCAAACTAAAACAGTAACTTTTTGTTCTTTGTCCATAAATAAGCTGCACTTTGGGTTCGGACCAAAATTTTAGTCAAAATGGTGCAGCTTATAATCGTGAAGTTCACCACCTGCAGGATGAAGTCAGCTGTTCATATTTCTGGTCCTCTTCTCTCTTGAACCATTTTACTTGATCCTCTTAAAAACACTGTAAAGACTCTTGACTGTCTTTTCTACTACCTGTAAAACAGACCTGTCCTATTTCAACAGCACATACATGGTATGAAAATGCATTTGAATAGACAATGTTTCAAGAATTTTTTTCCTTATGTACGTCTCTAAGTTACCATGTTGTATTTCATGTCTGTTATTGATAGCAATAGACATTCAGAAGTTCTCATTCATTTTGGGACCAGATTTATAGATACCTGCTTGCAGGTTAATACGTCTTTTTCTAAGAAACCATTTTTAAAATTGGTTTATCTCAGGGGATCCTGAACAGCATGGGATTGGACGAAGAGGGGCAAACCTTGGTGGGATGAAAATCAAATCAACTCCCCTACTTCAATTGCTCTCTATCTGTGGTTGCTTTTTAAATTTGTTTAAGATTGTTCTGGCAGAAGGTTAGGAATGAAAAGTAATAAGAATTAAAAATGGGATATGCATTCAAAATACTCTTACATATATTACATTTAAATCCATTATATGTCAGTTGCTATTTTACATTGGTTTTCTCATCCTTTATAATAGTCAAGTTCTAAGTAGAATATTTAACTGTGAGTACAGGTATGGTCTGGAATCTATCTGTAGTAGAACTACACTGTTGGTGTTTTACTTTTAGAGAGGTATGGATTCAAAAGTAACTTGTATCATAATTAGCTGTTATCATTCAGAGTCTGAAGGGACACTGTACAGACTGCAGAATGCAGCTCATCACTCTCATAGCATATGGTTACCTTTTCGTGAACTATTTGCATTGAACTTCCGTGTGTCCTACATCAGAAAATAATACAAGAATCTAAACAAGTTATGAGATGAAAGAATGTGAACTTCTTTTGTTACTTTTCTTTATTTTGGAGGACTGTATGAGAATATGAGTAGCAATGCTTTTTGTTAAACATGCATATGGATGTTCAAGAACCATGACAATTACTAAGGGTGAAAAAAATAAGGAGAAAAATTTAAGAAAGCTTAATCAAGGGAAGATATAAAATGCTATTGAGCTTTTTTTGTGTATATTTATTGTTAAATTCCTGCTAGAAATGAAAACAGGAGTTGGAAGGAGAGGACAAGTTAAAAGTACAGTAAATTCACGAATACAAGCTGCACTGAGTATAAGCCGCATCTCTGGGTGTTGGCAAATATTTCGGTTTTTGTCCATAAATAAGCCGCACCTGAATATAAGCCGCTCTGTCATTCGCAGCGAGGACCCGCATGCAATTAGTAACAGAACCGCGGGAGGGTGGGGTTTACTGGCTGAGCTAAGGCTGTACAGGCTCGGCCCGCTAGGGGCTGCTGACGGGGCCAGGTGGCCCAGCCCGGTGCTGCCGCTTGGGGCCGGCCGCCGCTGCCACTGGGCTCGGGGCCACCCGCCGCTGCCACTGGGCTCGGTCACTCCGGGTCGGCGTTGCCCCGCGGTGGCAGGCAGGGACGGAGCTTCCCCCGCTCCTACGGCAGCGGCGGCGGGCGGGGACGGAGCTTTCCCGCGCCCGTGGCGCCGGCGGCGGGCAGGGACGGAGCTTTCCCGCGCCCGTGGCACCGGCGGCGGGCGCGGACAAAGCACCCCGCCTCCTCCCCGAGCTGCGGCAATGGCTGCGCGGGGCTCCCGTCGGCTCCCCGAGACGCGGCAATGGTGGCGCACGCTTCCACCCGCCTCCCTGGGCCGCGGCAATGGCGACGCAGGGCCCCCGTTGGCTCCCTGAGCCGCAGCAATGGCGGCGCAGGGCCCCCGTCGGCTCCCCGAGCCGCGGCAATGGCGGCACACCCCACCCCCGTCCTCCCCGGGCTGCGGCAATGATGGCGCGGCCCCCACCTCTCCTCCCCGAGCCGCGGCAATGGCGGCGCGGCCCCCCACCCGTCCTCCCCTGGGCTGCGGCAGAGGAGGGAAGAAGAGAGCTCTCCCGCCTCTCTCCCCGCCCCCCGTGCTGCCTGCAGGGAGCCAGGGCAACACAGTAACACTGTAACAATCGTGGAATGCCGGCTTTTACTGGCAGGTACTTGGCTCGGCGCCCTGGCTGGCATGTCTGGGGTTGTAAATGTCAGAAAATTATTCACATATTAGCCGCCCCCGACTATTAGCCGCACTTCTGGGTTTCCACCAAAATTTTAGTCAAATTGCTGCGGCTTGTATTCGTGAAATTACTGTATGTTAAGTCAACCTCAACTATTTGGTGAAGAAAAAGAGATGGTCAAGGGAAAAAATATGTCACAAAATGTTGAAGTAGAAATTCTGAGAACTTAAACATTTCCACATTTAATTTTTAATGAAATAATTTCATTACCAAATTAATTTTGTTTCTGCAGAAGATGTTAGGATTTCCTCAAATTCATGGGGAAAATACTTCAATTTTTCATCATTTTATGTTCCTTTTAACTTTTTTTCCCAAATGGTGTATTAGAAGTGAACAGTGAAAGCTTCTGATGAAGAATGCAATGAAGAAAACACAGAATTTAATCTTTGTGTTAATCCTTATCCTTTTGGTAGTAGAAATCAAATGCATGCTCCTTTGTTGCATTCATAAATGGCCTCCTTTAATATTGTGGTGCATAGATTTGAAATTTTTCAGTAAGTGCTTCAGTACCCAGTGTGTTGTTGCATTTTTTGCATTTCTGCATTAGTAGCAGCACTGAAGGATATATCAGTTTTGTGTTTCTGCTGGATTGTTTTTACTCCAGTTTGCGTTAACATCTTCACATGAAATGAAACACACTCTTGCATTTCACGAGCCTATGTAGAGGCAGCTATGCAATAGCTTTGGTAGTGCAGTCTGACTTCAAAATGGAGAATTAGGAGTTGGTTTTTCCAACTTTCTTTTGCCTTTACTCACAAAATGTGAAAATTTGGAAAGCACTGCAATAATAACGTGTACAGTTGTTAGTTCTTTCTACATGCTTTTTATGTAGCAGATTGAAAAATGTATCACTAAAAACTGGAATTTCAGTGATGATATATGCAATATCCAACAGTAGTAACTTCTGGTAGTTGTATCCTAGTTCACTTTTTTTTTTTGTTTAATCAGACTTAAAGGGTTAAAGAGTTGATTTGTCACCACTTTCACTGTCTTCATACAGTACTATAGTGTCTAAATTCACAACACATGAAAATGAGGTTTTAATTTAAAACATTTATTTGTGTCTATTCACATGAAGTACAGACAGATAATTTTAACATCCTACTACCATGAAAAGATTGATGCGTTCAGCACTAAGACAAAAAAAAGCTATTGTCACCTTTTGGTTTTGATCTGTTTTCGTAGGAAATTTTCTCAGTTTGACCTGGTATGTGATTTTTCTTCCTCTTCAGATTAATATGAAGGTATTTAAAAAAGAAATAGTATTTGCCAGTAAACAATGGATTATTGGAGGAAAAATGTATTGTGCTGTAGGTAAGGAGATGCCATGAGGAAGGATGAAAAATGAATTCGGGAATGACAGTCCTCTGAGATACCAAAAGGTCTGCTCCACCAGGTCACAGTATTTCTTTCTATGTACAGATGCCTGGAGCACTCTGGGCTCTAGCAGTATACAGGGGATACTCCTTTTGATTCTTCCCAGATAAATAGAAGGGTAAAATCAGTTTCTTTTGGTTTTCATTGGAGCAAATTCACTTTAGAATAGTTTTCTTTCTTGGAAGTTTGTTGAAGTCTGCTTTAGATGCCTTAGTTACATGGGGGTTTTTTATGGTTCTTGACCACCAAGCTGTCAAACATTGCTTTGCCCTGTTGTATTCAAACAAGTATGACTGAGTCAACTCGAAGTGTAAGTTGAGATTGTTCTTGTGTAGTGTCAGACTGTCTTTGTAGTATCTAGACAAAAATCAGTAGATGCTATGGGAATAGATGAATTCCTAATGGGTGTTTTACCTAGTGAAATCTGTCAAAATAACCTCATGTACAAGGTTGCTCTGAGTGTTAATCAGGTATATTTTTTTCCCTGCTGTTTCACTTGCCTACCAGAATAGGGTAATCTTTTAGGAATACTGCTTGTGTTCTCTGCAGTAAGAAATCAATCTTTACTATGATACAAAGTAATATTTAGGTTATATAGGTTGAGAAAGCAAAGTACAAAAACAGCTGCACAGGAAAGGGCAGATGTTAATTTACTTAATTGTCTGTATCTCAGAAATTCCTTTTTATGACCCTTATTTCATGGCTCCCGAATAATACTTCTGATTTTTTTTCCCTCCTTTATAGGCATGTGAAATAAGCAGATATGAGAGAAGTTCAATTCATTTAGCGGAAAAGATAAGAAGATTCAAAGTGATACCCTAGGATTTTTTTCCATGCAAGTGTAACTCACCTAGATAATTTTCGCTACTGCTGATTTATCAAAATATGAGTATTGGTCTAATACCAGTACTCAGCTGTGATGGACAAAAAGACTCGCTAACAATTTCAAGTTAGAAAGGGTGTGTTTATTCAGTGCTGGGCAACAGCGTAAGGTAATCCTCTAGTATGCACTACGAAATTACAGGTGATCACAGAGTCTATTTATTGAGAAAAGCTTCAAACAAGTACGTATTCATAATAACAGCACCTCCCATTCCTCGCTTCCTGTGGTAATCAGCTTGAATGGCTCTTAAGCATGCGTGGTTGGCTTCTAAAATTAAGTCTGGGGTAATTTTTACGGGGAGGGGTCTTAAAAAGAGGAAGTAAGGCAAGCCTTCCTCATCCTGAACTCTTGACCTTTTCTATCAATGACAATACAAATGGCTTCTGGGACAGCACCAGGTTTTTTTCCTTTGTGGCTTTGAATTAGTTTCTGGTTGCAATTGTTTGTGTTTCTTTGGATCTACTTACTAGTTTCATCTTTTCCCTTTGCAAGCACAGCTGAGCAAACAAAATCACAAGTAATTGATTATTTAAGTTTCAGATAACTGTTTCAAGCATAGTTTCTTCTAACTAACTTCTAACTTTTAACTAGAATCCTAATTTCTCTGAGATTAGTGTTTCACTGCTGCAGCAGATGACTGTACACTATTCAGGTGAGTTTGCTGCTTAGTGTTTGATGTGGTATTTGCCTTTTGATTGGTATGAAGTGTTAAGTTGTTTAACAGTTCAGTTGTGGAGATAAGTAATTAGTGTGCAAGTCTGATTCAGGATAATCTGTCTGACTTTTCTGAGTATTTACAGTAAGTAGTTTATTTCAGTTGGAAACTTAATCTGAGCAATGCAGAACATTTGAAATAGCTAGTTGCACTTTTGTACCATCCTGTCTCCATTCACTCTCTAAATTACTTGAAAACATCCCGTTTAAAACAGAACTCAAATATCTCTGATTTCACTTCATAAATGTACATATACTTCCCAGTTTCTGCATAGGGTATAATGAAACTAAGTAGTAGTGTGGTGTACTTGTGCACTCAGAAATTAGATGCCTTAAAGAGCTGGAGCTTTTCTAGAAATGTGTGTTTGTGAATTTTTAGCTCAGAGTCAGGAGTCTCTTTCAGATAGGTGAGATTTTTAATGATGTTTTAAGGGTGTCTCCAAGTAAAGACTTTTGTTTTGATAAATGTTAAATAAGTAGTAATGAGCTAGAAGGAAGACTCGAAGGAGCCGCTTACTCCAATTCCATGAGGACCTGGGGAGTGGGAGGGTAAAAAACAAAATTACGATGCTTTCCATAATAATGTGGATACATACCTTTTTAAACATTCAACTAAATCATTTCTACCAGCAACAGTTTATTTCTGTAAGTGTAATAATATATCCATAGAACAAATGTTTTGTCTTTTGAATGGTTAAGCGTGACTTCAAATGTACTGTTTTGTCTTTTTTTAATCAACCTATTTTCATTCTTTTTTATGTCTGACATACTTATGAACCAGATGTAAGCTTTAGACACTGAAAACTCTCACATATATTATCAGATGTATTGTAGAATAATCTAGAGGATTATTGTCTTTATGATGATTTTTTACATTTCTGTACACACTTCATTTTAACTTGTGTATTGAAAGTAGAGTGGTTACACTTCAGTTCCGACATGAAAGTTTCGTCAGTTTGGTACCACAGTTATGGTGTCACTGCCAGGAAAACATCATACATTAAAGCCATTTTGATTTAGAAAGAGATGGGGCAAAACAGAATGTGGAATTAAAGCATACTCCTGGAGAAAAACACAGAATTCAAATAGTCATTGAAGAGTTGAGGGTGTTTAATGCAAGTGTCATGAGAATCAAATGAAATTATCACAGAAACTTGAAATTCTTGTTTTATGGCAGTGAGATTTTTCTATATGTGAATGAACTAACCCATAGTATGTGTTGAGCAATGCTGTATTATTTTCCTTGAGCTGCAAATTCAACCAGGCTTAATTGTCTTTGAAAGTATTTTCTATCATTACCAATCATTTTGGTAGCCTCACTCAACAGTCATTTCTATTTACTGTGACGAATTCCGGAAATTCTGGAGAATTCTGAATTCAGCTCTGGCTTGATTCTTCATGTTCTGGAAGTGCAAGTTAAACAGTATTCTAATGCATTCTTAATCCATAAACACAGATATAATTTCAGTAAATGACTGTTTTTGCATAACCTTCACTGAGTAATTTCCATTCAGTTCTGCATTTATAGGCTTCTTTGTTCAGTAGCAGCAGGATATTTGGTTCCTCATTTGCATTACTTTGTCTTACAGTCATTCAGTTTTGAGTATGATTAAAGAACTAATGGAATTAAAGTAATGCTGTAAAAACTGCATATGTCAGATAGTTACATTTCATAGGCCTGAAACACAGACTGTCCATACTCTTTTGCACTTGCCTTTTGTCTATGAACAGGTTTTTTTGGTTTTTTTTAAATAAAGGCTCACAGAATAGCAGCAGGAGATAAACAGCTTAATGCAGAGAAAAAGTGCTGTGGATGAGGAAAATGCCCGTTTGAAGAATGAATTCAGTAACTTGAACCGGAAATTTAAAGATAAAAGCCAAGAACTTAAGGTATATTGACTTATACATAGTTTCGTAAGACTGTAGCTTTGAAGTGGTTCTTTAAGCAGTGTCAGCTTTGTGGCACAGAAAGTGACAAGCTTGGAGAAAAAATTGCCTTAGGCCTTGCTATACCTTACCATTTTCTCACATACCAACTGAGAAAGATGCTTTAAAGCCAAGAATCCAAGCTTTATAACTTTCAGATAAATAGTTAATGATGGAAATGGAGCAAAGAAAGTAGAAGTGTGAAGATGTGGCTTCTTGTAATTAGATTCTGATGGGACTGGCATTATTAATTGATAAAGCTGAGGTCTGGGAGGATATGTCTGTGTGGGTCTCAAAAATAGCTGGGGACAGCATCAAAGGCAGCTTGATCAATTAATGGGCTCTTTGCAAATGTGTACTCATCAAAGCTGTCATCCAGCTAAAAAATATGACCCTTCCACCTGCATGAAAGAGGCCAATAAAAGTACACAGGTGACCTTGGCCATCAAATATAGAAGCTGCTGTGAAGGTAAAACTGCACAGTTTATATTTGCTGATTAGTTCTCACTTTTTTGTTTATCGGCCCTTGTGGTACTGTTCTACAGGACACTGAGGAGTGTGCACAAAAGAAGGAAGAGCAAAACAGACTGGTTATAAAAAACGTAGAGGAGGAAAGTAAGGGATTAAATATATGCTATGCTGACCTGCTAAGTGACCTGGAGAAACTGAGGAGCAGGAGGCACAATGGAAAAAAGAAAAATCTGGCAATGATGCCAGAATAAAGGTAGAAAGTGGAATGGACTCCTGGATGTTATTTGAGAATTAACTTCTCCAGACATTTCACTACAAGTTATTTTCTTTAAATAGCAAGTTATATATTCGAATCTACCAGTAGGGACTTGCATTCATTTACATTCTATCACTTAAGACCCACAGCTTTTTAAAAATTGATACTGCAAAGCAGGAATCTGGCTTCAAATAGTCATCTTAAAATGTAATCATTAAAAAATAAAAGATGCTGTACTTTGAGATTATATATATATATATATATATATATATATATGAGTGTGAAATAGTAAAAGCTTAAAAGTATCGCTACATTTTTTTTCTTGATTTGTGATTTACTTACCTATGATCTTGTTGCAGTGGACTTAATCTTAGTTGTTTTGAAAGAACAATAGTTCCAAATAAATTGTGTCTTATCCTGTGAGGGGACTTATTATTGCTTATAATACATTAAAAAGTTATTTTCATAGTTCATGATAAAGCAAAAAAATAACTGAATACACAGTACAGAGTATTTTTCTTTTTTATTTATGTTACTTTTTCTTGGCTAGTGTTTTTTAAATTCCTCCAAGAAATGAACCACAAACATGGCTTTTCTGTTCAACAGCTGCATATATACACATCTAGGTAGTGAATTCTTTTTGTTTACATGACAAATATACACTTGCAATGCTGTGTTCCTTTACGTTATTGAAGTACCTTCATTGCAATAACTATAATTAACACTTCACCCAGAAATGCCCTTTTTTTTCCTGCACTAGCAATTTTGGTGATGCTTCAGATTGTTGTGGTGATGGAAACTCTTTTGAAAGAGCTTAATTCAGATCACTTAACATGAGAAGTTCTTGCAAACTTATTTCTTCAGACTGATTGTGATGAAATGATTATAGGGTTCCCAGGACAAGAAATTATTTGTTGATTCTAGAGAGAAATCTGGTGTGTGCCAAACTGATAAAATAATTTTTAAGTTGTCAAATGTGACATTGGACAAGTTATTGAAAATCTGTTACCCATCCCTTCAATGAACACAGCCAGAATAACTTTTATGTCTCTGTCTTCCTGGCTGATAAGGCATGCTGATGAATGGAAGACCTGGGTGATTGTGGGGATGGGAATTAGTAGTGTTGGTATAGTTGGTGTCTAGAGTGTGGAAGAGGATATCTGGGGATGGGTGTTCCCTGAAACAGCCAGGGTTGTCGCAGAGTTGGATTTGCTGTTTGCAGACTAGGAAGAGCTTGTTAAGAAGATAATAATCAGTTGCAGCCTTGGCTATAATGACCATGAAGTTGTCAAGGCTGAGACCTTGAGATGGAAGGAAGGTGGTGCCCTGGAGTTAAGAAGTGGAGTCTTTAGCTGTTCAGGGAGCTTGTAGGTAGAATCTTGTGAGAATCAATTTTGAGGGGTAAAGAGCTCAGGAAAAACTATCATGTCTTTAAAGACAGCTTTCTCCAAGCCCAAGTATGGTCCACTTGGGAAAAAAAGTGGATGTCTCAGGAGATCAGCTTGGCTAAACGGAATTCACCACTAGACTTGAGTGTAGGCTGCAGGTGGAAAACAGTATTCAGGAAGTGGAAACAGGGAAAGCTGTTGAGGAGAAGTTCAGAAACACTGGACACTGAACCTACCTGCAGTTGAGAGCTACAAATAGTGACTGATAAAATCAGAATTTGTTGAACTGCTTCCTTCTTGAAAAAGGAATATGGGGACCTGCTGCTGAAATGAAACAATGAATTAATTATTGAAGTTAATAGATACAGCAAAGGTACTAAATACTGTCTTTACCTGTCTTCCCCATGATATCTCCAGAAATTTCTGCCTAGAAACACACTTCAGTATGAAGTACTAAGAGTGGATGCGTTGGAAGATACCTGAGAGAACTTGATGAGTACGCATCCATTGGGACAGCCTGAAGTGAACGGCATCCATGGGTGCTGAGAGTGTTGGCTGCATCTCACCCTTTAATTTGGGAATTGAATCAACGTCTTTTTGTATATGCTTTTCAGTAATAAACATGGCATTTAACAGTGTTAAAGATGTGTTTTATACAGATGTTATCCATGTTAGTCTCCTCTGTTTGAAAGAATAAAAACAATCCTTACAAAAATAAGCTACTCTGGCATTGCTTTTAAAATGTGTATTAGATGGTAGAAATATCAGATCTAAATCAGAGATTGCTTCTTTGGAAAAGTGGTCACCTGTACAAAGGCTGAAGTTCTACTAGGGGCTTGTTTGTTTTTTCTTTAAACAATTTCTATTGAAGAAAATTGTCACTTCTCCCTTTTAAAGAGTGGTTGTTATTGTAACTTCCTATAACTGGGTATAAAATTCAACTTCTTCAAATTGAGAGAAAGGAAAAGCTGCTGTAGATAGTTTGTCCTTTTAAAGAACACGTCTTTGAAGTTTTGTCATATTAGCTGAAATCAGGAGCATACCTGATCAGGTGGCTAAAAGGCTGACAATATTGTTTTATTTTTTGTCTTTTCCATATGTGCATTCATATAAATATTGTACAGAAAGTTGACTTAAGTCTTTGCTTTCTCCCTAAAGTAGTTATTGAGAAATTTTTGTGCTACTTTTATGCTTTCAAGGGCTTATATATCAGCTTTCTAAAAGTGAACAAACGGAAAAGTTGTCAATCAGCCAGCTGTTTCCCTTTCTAAGCATAATTAGTTATTTGAGTCATTTAGTTGCTTTTTAGGAGAAGGTTAGTTAAGGTGTTTTTTAGTTATGAATATATTTTTCCCCAAACTGAAGTCACAAAAGGCTTTGTATGTAGATGAAAAATGTCAGAGTGGCAAATTTCAAGTCTAGGTGAAGTAAAAGATAGCAGAATTACTTACTGATGTGTTGTTTATTTGTTTTTGTTAATTCTTAGTTAGCACAGTACTTTTTAAAGTTTCTGAAGTCTGAAGGTCAGAACTTTGAAAGAAACAGCCATCTCTCTCAAGAGGAGCGTGGGATTTTAGTTCCACTGAAAAATGAGAGTTTTATTGAGATGGGACCTTGAGAAATTACTCTCACTTCTGTCATAGTATATAATAGGAGAAAACGTGAAAACAAAGCTACTGTCTTTGAAAGTGACTTTCAAAGGGTTTGAAGCTACAAATAACAAAACCGAGGTGTTAATTCATAGCGACTCCATAATGGGCATAACTGTGCTTCCTCATGCCTTGATTTTTCTATGCTTTTCATGTTTGAAGTTCTTTTAAATTCACCTTTTCTTGCTGTCTTGTACTATGTCTTCTATAAATACGCATTTGCTTTCTTGTATAACTGAATTATTCGATGTTTTGACATACTGTTTTAAGTAGCATTTTTTAATAGACTTTAAAAGCTTGAATTTTAAACAGTCCGTTGAAATGGACTGGAACTTAAAACCCCAGATTTAGGAGTACTTGTACTAGGTAAATTTTCACAAATTTACCTAGGATGTTTACGCAATTAATTTTTTTGGCTACTATATCAACAAGAAGGGAATGTGATAAATTCCGTATGATCTTAAAAATGCAGATACTCAGAAATTGAGTGTAAAACATTATAGTTTATTTCATGATCAAAATATGATGGTGATGAAAAACTAAACATGAGCCAGCAATGTGCACTTGCAGTCCAGAAATCCATGTCATGGACTGCATTGAAAGTGGTGATTTTTTCCCCTCTACTGTGCCCTTGTGAGACGCCACCAGGCCTGCCCTCTATAGTTTTGGTGTTCCCAACATGAGAAGGATGTGATACTCCTGGAGCAAGTCTGGAGGAGGGCCGTGAGGGGACTAGACCACCTTCCCTACAAAGACAGACTGAGCAAGTTGTGGCTGTCCAGCCTGAGGAAGAGAAAGTTGTGTGGAGAGCTCACAACAGCCTTCCAGGATCTAACCGGGCCCTGCACAGAAACCAGACAGGGACCCTTTGTCAGGAAGTGTGGTGATAGGACAAGGACGGGTGGGTACAAATTGAAAGGGAAGTTTAGGTTGGAGATTAGGAAGAAATTCTTTACTGAGAGGACACACTGGAAAAGGTTGCCCAGGGATGTTGCAGATGCCCTGACCCTGGCAGTGTTCAAGTCCAGGCTGGATAAGGCCTTGGATGGAACTAGGTGACCTTCCAGATCCTTCCTAACCCAAACCATTCTGTGTTTCTATTCAGCTGAGCTTTTGTACATCAATATATAGTATTTCAGTAGCTAAGTATAACAAGTTTTTTCTTTCCCTTTTTTCATGTTTTACTCTTTCAGTAATGCTTAAAAAAACTTGAGCTTCAAAATACATTCAAAAGTTTGAATTTATTAATTTCTTACTTGAAGTCAAAAGTTGAAGTCAAGTATGTCACAAATTAAGAACTATTTTATAATTTAAAATTATGCCATTAGATATCTTCTGAAGTTGTATTTATTATGAACTATTGTGTTACATATTCTTCATATTGTACCCTGCAATGGATGATGGGAGCTTAAAGTGTTGGCAATGTTAGATTTTGTTTACATCTCTTCTGTGGAAAACTTCTGCAACTTTATAATTGGCATTAGAAATATGCAAATAAAGTTTATTCGCAGAATATATGAACTATTATGCGCATCCTGTAGCTGCAGAGGAAAGAAATACTGAAGAGAGGCCCTACAATTATTTGTCTCCAAGTTATAAATACCATATTATACTTTAAAAAGTTTACATGTTGATAGTGAACGGTCTCCTGTAATTTCAAATTTTTTTCATTATTCAAGGAAAAGTTAAGTTTTTCCACTTAGCCTTTGACATTGAATGGTAAATTTGTTGGGTACACCAGGTATGTAGTTTGATTTCTCAAGAAAAAAATTAATTTACTACCTCATTTACTTGTGAATTTTGTTACTTCCTTACATTATTGTTACTGTTATCAACAGGACATGATAGTTCTCATTCTGTTTCAAGGAATTAGATTGTAGTACACTTCTGATACATCTAACTACCTATAAGACATTTTTATACAATTTTAAGGAATTTATTTAGAATTTAATTATTCACTTTTCAGTTATAGAAATATTTTAATAACCTCAATATTTGAGGCATCATTGCTGAAAGGAAAACGTGCATTTTCTTATTTCTTTAACTAAGTCTCTATGTAAATGGAAAACTAATATATTCTTGGCAGTAGATTAGGGATAATGTTCTACGAGGAGGCTTTTTTTTTTTAAATTATTAATGAATCATGGAATATTTGCCTTACTGAGAACAAGTGATTGCATCTGTGAGTAGCATAATACCAAAGCAGGTCTAAGGCTGTTGCCACCATCTGAAATTCTGTTCTAGATATTGCTGTAATATTTATATTTCCATTCTTGCCTCAAAACACTCTGGGGAGAATAATCATACAAAGCTTCCTAAGGACTGATATGCTCTTTTGGAGAGAACTCTAGCAAGGTTTATGTAGAGACTGAAGTCGTGTTTGAGTAGGCTGTCTTCGTGCTGCGTTTCCTGGATACACCTTTGTAGTTTGCTGACTAACTTCTACAAAAGTAAAAGGCAGACCCTTACTCGTTTGTATTGTTTTCAGTGAGCACTTTCAGAAATTTTCTTGTATGCTATTTCTTTTCCTGAAGAAACTATTCCTTGCAATGAGTTAGCAGTGCATAATAAGAGCAGATTTAACAAGCAGTCTTGAAAATTAATCTGTATCTATGATTCTTAGTTCATATACACAATATTGTGAATTTTTGTGAGAGCTTAAAACAATGAATGCATAGCTGCTTGCTTTTTAGGAGGGTCTACATAGAAGAAAAAGTTCAATCAGTTTAGTAGTTAAATAGGGAACTACTGCTTTGCAAAGATTTGTTTCAGAATCCTTCTTCCAGCAACTGAGTTCAGGACAACTTCTTAGAATAAAGGAGAGGTAGCCACCTAAAACTTGAAATACACTTTTTCTGGTATTTCACATTTTTCATGCATGCACATACACCAATATGTATTTGCTTAGACTGCAGTAAATGTATGCATGTATGTCTGGGCACATCTATATATGTATAAATAACTTGCATAGTAGATATTAATTATTTCTTCATCATTAATGCATTTCCAATGCTTTCTTTGCAGAATTTGGAAACTGATTTAGCAGAGACAAGGGAACAAATAAAGAGGTGCACAGTATATGCAGTAACTTATCATCTCAGGTAGATGTGAAATAGGAGGAACTTTTAGAAAAGTATTGTAGAAAGGTCAGAGCTAAGTAAGTATTTAATAATAACTTTAAGTGTGAATCCTCTCAAAAAGACTGTTGTTCCACTTAGCAGTATGTTGTTCTACACAGCAGTGTGGTGCATTAGAGATACTTTTGTGCAAGTTTGTTTTACATTTTGTTCACAGGATTTAAGGGTTTTGGAAGTCTACAAGTTTATGTAGACTCTTCAGAATACATTTTCACTCTTAGTGTATCTTACCTGTTTTTAAGTAGCGACAGACTAGAAATTACACTTCTGTAATTTGCATTGGGTCAGATAAATACCAATCTCTACTGAAAGTAACAAGGTAACAATATGATTAGTGACATACCTAAACTTGAAAAAAAAAATCAAGCCTAAGTTTAACTTTTTAATTAGCGTCAAATCTGACGAGTTAGCAAAAGTCTACACAGGTGTGTGCTAAAGGCTTAAAGTGCAGTGATTTGAGCTTTATCATAGGTGTCACACCCTATTTCTTGACACTGAATCCATAAGATTACTGCTGCATTATTTGTGTTTTGGAAAAGAACTAAAGGACAGAATGAATTACATGAATTGAAAAGACTACTGGATTCCCCAGAATGAAGGTAATATCAACAAGACAATTGCTAACTCTAAGTTGATTGTCAGGAAACTGTCTCTATTTTACTTCTTAATTTTAGAGGCATACACGGTGTTTCATTCCCATCACAGTTGAGACAGACAGGGCTGGTATCACCACCAGCCCTTTATTCACAAACTCTACATGCCTTCTTTTACAAACCTTCTTCCCATGCAACTCTGACTTCTTTCATAGACCTCTCTCTGATAGTTCTGACTCCTCCTCTTATTGGCAGCTTCACACAATACTGCTTCCTTGTCTTACAGGCAGTTCCACATAGCTCTGACTTCTCCTTTCATTCTGCACGAGTGGCTAACCCCAAGAAGTCCCTTTCCCAGCCAACTAACCCTGACTGTCCCTCACACGGTGTCTTCTTATCTTGTCTGTCCCTTACCTCCTCACAGCACAGCCAGCCTCCTTCTCTTACTCCAACACGCTATAGGTCTCAAGCTCCACCTGCAAGTGCCTGTAACTATTCGCTAGCTATCCCACTCCTTTATATCCCCCAGATTGGTTGGCCAGACACAGATGTTTCCACGCCTTGGAAATAAGTACAACTGCAAGTCATTGGGGGCGATGCTCTCCTGCACTGTCCTTTCAGCCTAGCTCTCCACAAATTCCCTCTTTTTTACTTAACTAAAGTAAATTGACATTATAATGCAATGAGGACGCATTCACGTTTTTTACTTAAGACCAACAGCTATTTAATTGTCTGGACAACACAATACAATAAAGACATATACTTCAAATCCTAGTTTCACAAATATCACAAGTATTTTGCCTAATTTTGCTTCATGACTCAGCAAGTTCACATATAAGATATAATTGTTTGTATGCTATAGATTATCACAGAATTCTTTTAATTTGGTTAAATATTTACTTTTTTTCAGAGCCAAGAAGTTTTATCTTGTTAATAAAATTTCTCTTCACATATAGCAAATTTATTCCAGTTTTATTACTCAAAGTGAAGGTTTATAGTAGCATAACAACCACATTCAATTTAGTCCAATTAATACTTTTTCATTCTTTTCTCACTGATTATTAGCTTTCTCTTGTTGTTATTTTAGTTTTCTTTGGCTTTTATCAGTATAGATTATTACCTTAAGGATTTCCTCTTAGCTGTGAAATATATTTGTGAATTAAAACTAATACATTGCTCAGACTCACACAATACATATTATCAAAGTTTTGGAATTAAAGGCTGTGATTCATTAATACAATATATATGTTTTAACATTAAATAGACACATTGCATGGTACAATAGAACTATTTTGTGTTCAGCTTCACCTCTATTTTACTATTTTAATTCCTTCACTTTTGACTGATCACCTTAGTTGCTTTTAGAAAGTTACGTTAACTAACTGCTGTGTAGGAGTAATATATTTTGACTCAGCACTTAATGCAGCTTCTTGGGGACACAGAAACAATTCCAGCAGACTCTGCTTCAGGGACAGGCATATTCTCAAGCTCATTTTCCCGTTGTTCTGAATTAACTTCAGTTCCTTGTTTTGCTTCTTCTTCTGACTCCTGCTCTGTTTACCATTCCTTTAAAGTCTCATAGAGTAATCTTCAGATGGTAACCAAATCTGTAGCTACCTTGACCTCTTCTGATAGTCTCTAGCTGCTGTCCATATTGCTTGGCTACCTTCTCCCACATTCCAACAAAAAGGCAGTTTGTAGCAACAAAGTTTGCCATGTCTATTTATTATATTTTACCAAATTCTGCAGCTCTTCTGTTATTTAGTATCACATGCCAGAATTTTTTTCAATGTCTTTCCAAGCACTAAAGGCAGTACTTATTGGTATTGAAAGCCATGTGACACAGCAACATACTACAGCGGGCATAGTCACTGTTTTCAATGCATCTTCGTTCCAGTAAGGCTTTCCCTGTTGACAGGACAACACTTTCTTCATGTAATGCGTTACTTTCTCATTTTCGGTCTGGGCTTGGGAGCTTCCCCACTGCTCTCTGCTTCATTGGGCTCCAAATCCAGCTGTACCTCACCCTACACCCCAATTCCCAATCATGTCGGGGTCACCATTTCTCACAGTTAAGTCGAGACAGATAGGGCTGGTATCACCACCAGCCCTTTAACTGGCATTCCCGCCAGTCTTTTATTCGCAAACTCTACATGCCTTCTTTTACAGATCTTTTTTTCGCACAGGTCTGACTTCTTCTTTCATAGACATGTCTCCGATAATTGACTCCTTCTCTTACATTCCTGTGTTAGATAAATGATACTCCCTTCAGTATTCCTTTAAATTGTGGTTTTGCCTGAAGAGCTGCAGTTAGGAAGTAAAAATCATTGGTATGGATGCTCCTCTTTACTTTCCAAGAAAAAATAATATTCTATAGGGAGTGGGTATAACCAAAAATAAGATGATGCATCTGGCCTAAATTGTCATCTTGTTGAAATCTCTTCAAGAAAGATGATGTATTTACAAGAAAAAATATTTTCACATTTAAAAGGAATAATACCACTTGGGTTTTAAAAAGTCAATAAACATGTATAAGCTTATTCGGAAATTGTATTGAAAGAGGCAATCAATTAAATTTGGGAAATTCAGCAGTAGAATAATAGAATTTATCTCCTGAAAATATTCACAGAAAAATACGTATGCAAAGAAGGCATTCTAGAGTCGGGTAATCTAGTTGGAAAAGTTACTGCTTGCTGGTTTCAGCTTAGGATATTGCAATCTGAGTTGGCCAATCTTTGAACTTCAAATTTCTCAAAATGTATTCTTTCTCAAAATGTTATTCATTGCAAAGCAATCTCTTAGAATTTGGCACAAGCACCACATTGAAATTTGGAATTAAAATAAGGACATTTTTGAACACAAGGTATTTTTGAACATGAGGTAATAAAGAGATGAGCACCATACTTACAGTAAATTCACGAATACAAGCCGCACTGAGTATAAGCCGCATCTCTGGGTGTTGGCAAATATTTCGGTTTTTGTCCATAGATAAGCCGCACACTAATATAAGCTGCTCTGTCGTTCGCAGCGAGGACCCACGTGCAATTAGTAACAGAACCGCGGGAGGGCGGGGTTTACTGGCTGAGCTAAGGCTGTCCAGGCTCGGCCCGCTAGGGGCCGCTGACGGGGCCAGGTGGCCCAGCCCGGTGCTGCAGCTCGGGGCCGACCACCGCTGCCCCTGGGCTCGGTCACCCCGGGTCGGCGCTGCCCCGCGGTGGCAGGCAGGGACGGAGCTTCCCCCGCTCCTACGGCAGCAGCGACGGGCGGGGACGGAGCTTTCCCGCGCCCGTGGCGCCGGCGGCGGGCGCGGACAAAGCACCCCGCCTCCTCCCCGAGACGCGGCAATGGCGGCGCGCACTTCCCCCCCCCCTCCCCGGGCCGCGGCAATGGCTGCGCAGGGCTCCCGTCGGCTCCCGGAGCCGCGGCAATGGCGGCGCCCCCCCCCCGTCGGCTCCCCGGGCCGCGGCAATGGCGGTGCGGCCCCCCCGAGCCGCGGCAATGGCGGCGCCCCCCCCGCGTCCTCCCCGGGCCGCGGCAATGGCGGCGCGGCCCCCCTGCGTCCTCCCTGAGCCGCGGCAATGGCGGCGCCCCCCCCCCGTCGGCTCCTGGGGCCGCGGCAATGGCGGCGCCCCCCCCCCCGTCGGCTCCCCGAGCTGCGGCAATGGCGGCGCCCCCCGCCCCTCCTCCCCTGGGCTGCAGCAGAGGAGGAAAGAGAGCTCTCCCGCCTCTCTCCCCGCCCCCCGTGCTGCCTGCAGGGAGCCAGGGCAACACGGTAACACTGTAACAATTGCGAAATGCCGGCTTTTACTGGCAGGTGCTTGGCTCGGCACTCTGGCTGGCACGTCTGGGGTTGTAAATGTCAGAAAATTATTAATATATTAGCCGCACCCGACTATTAGCCGCACTTCCAGGTTTCCACCAAAATTTTAGTCAAATTGCTGCGGCTTGTATTCATGAAATTACTGTGCTTTAAAGTCTTCTTCTATGTTTTTCTATTTAACCAATCCTCTAAATTTATGGAAAACAATTTGGTAAATCAATCATATTGGGGTTTTTTTTTTTTTTTTTAATGTTTTCCTTCCTAGATATTTAGTGGCATTGCAATAAGTAATAGTATTTTTCGATGTCACTGGTATGTGAGTTATGCTTCACGTCTGTATGTGTTTGATCAGTATCGTTATAATTAATTGTCTGCTGATTTCTGTCTGTTAATCTTTCTCAATGAACTTCAGCTACAAATTTGTGTTTGACATTTCTGTTATGAAGAAAGATGGCTTAAGCTTATATTGTGTAGAATTCAGTTTCATTAGTTAGCAATGATTACTAAGAATTGCAAATATTCTGTACTTATATAATTCAGAATACTGAAATTTCTCCTTATCTTCCTAAGACGTCAGTGTGTAGAGAAAATTGCTTTTCTGTTGTTTCTCAATGAAAAAAAAAAAGAAAATTATACAAATCTTTGTGAAAAAAAGGCAAACTCTTATTTAAGTTAAAGTAACAACTCCACTGTTAAAGGAAAAAATCTGAGGAGAAAATAGTCGTTCCATCTTCTTATCTTTCTAGGCCAAAGTCTTGCAACTGTGTTGACTTTATGATTAGAGCATTTATTTTTTCCTGTTTATGGTAGCTGTTTTTTTGTTTGTTTGTTTTAATCCATTTAAAATTTAGTCTTATGAAAATATCACATTGAATGCTTGGTTGTCAATTGATGTTGGCAGAAAATTATTTGACAAATAATGTGGAAACTGCTCCATCCTCATTAGTATCTTCAGTTTCCCATCATCAATTTCAGACTTCAGAACTGAAAATCTGACTTGCAAATGCGTCTGTTCTCCCCAGTGCTCTGTCTCTCTGTTTACTGCCTTCTACCTTTCCCAAACTCTCATTCTGTGAAAACAGAGCAGAAACACAATTGAAATTGTTAGAAATAAGCTCTAGAAAAAGAAAGAAAGAAAGGCAACTAGCTTCCTTCATTTGGTGGCTTATTTCATATACAGCATAGGCAGATTCAGAAAATTACGCCTTCTGTTGACATTTTGGTAATACTGTCTGAAATTTTTACACTATGTGCTAAGGTCAATTGGAGAAGGAAATCTCTAAGGCAATATGTACGCACTGGGGTAGTGCTCTATTTCTTGTGTATTCTCAACTTCCTGTGTTGTGTGTATCTGTCAGTTTGTTGGCAAGAGGTTTTTGAGTTTAACAGTAGATGTGTCCGTAGACATCAAGAGAATTGTTTTCTTCAGCAAATTTGCAGACATCAAACTTGGAAGAAATACTCCAGTGCAACTCTGACTCAATGGAGTAAGAAAGTGTTTTTGAAAAAACTGCCATGTGTCAGTAAAAGTCGGCCACATACTTTCGAGGTGTGGAAGATAAATTTTCTAGGATCAGTAAACAAACAGTATTTACAGGATACATCCTGCATGGTGAATGTCTTCCAGAAGCCATTACCTTTCTTTTTGGCTTAATTTTTGCAAGGCACTCTTCACCTCACTGGGTTTATTTTCAAACTTCTGAATTACCTGTGAAATGCATTTTCTTGTTATATTTTTTGTGTTTTCAGTCCAGGTTTTCTGGATGCCTTTAGTGGCCATGGTAACCTTTCCATTTTAATGTTATTTTTGCTTTAGAATTATGCTAAATGCCATGGTCTAGAACTTCATAGTCTGACACAGAGCTCTGAACATCAAACTGGAGAGGTTTGTTTGACTTACTGAGGCTTGAGCCTTGCTGTTACAAGTATCCAGGAAATATTGAACTGTTTGCAAATATAGTAAAATCTATTCTAAAATTAATTTGAATTTCTTGCTACAGTGTTTTTAGTGGAAATGTGGCCATGACTTCATTTCTTGGATTTGTATCTTGTCCAAATCTTTCCCTGATGATTTTCCTACTGTTTTTTTTCTGTAATAATGTTACCATTTTTACTCTCCCACCCTGTATGCCCCTCCGCTGCCCACCACCCCTTCCAATGCAGTTGCTGTCAACTTGTGTGCCGTAAATTATGAGGCAGTCAGATTTTTACATAGGTCTTGTTATGCTGCTCTTGGATTTTTCAGGTTATTCTTTGCTGTATGCTGCAAAACATTTTTTAGTATTTATACCATTTCCATGAGAAGTCATAATTTACAGGACCTGTCACTGTGCTGTATTTTTAAACTACAGGAAATGGAATACAGAGATTTCTTGTATTACCCCAAACTATCTTGTATTCCCTTGGTTACAGGGGCAACTGTGGTGCTCAAAGTCTAATGTATTCACTAGAATTGCTAAAAATATCACAGATGTGTATGTTTTTAATTCTATTTGTAGAACAGTTAGGTAGCTTGTGAATGGCAATAGCTATTCATTTCATTTACAGTAGTTTCACAATTATAAGCTGCACAATTTTGACTAAAATTTTGCTCCCACCCCAGAAATGCGGCTTACACTCAGGAGCAGCTAATCTATGAAAAAAGGTTTTGAAATTTCCAACCCCAGAGTTGCCAGCCAGGGTGCTGAGCCGAGCACCTGCCAGTAAAACCCGGGATTGCGCAATTGTTACAAATTGGTTATTCTGTTGCACGGCGGGTGGAGGCGGGCTCCATGCCAGCAGCGTGGGGTGGGGAGGCGGGGGGCTCCTTCCTACTGGACCCGCAGCCTGGGGGGCAGGCGGGGGGCTCCGTGCCTGCCTCCCACCAGCGCCGCGGGAGCGGGTGGACTCTGTCCATGCCTGCCGCTGCGGAAGCAGGAGCGGGTGGGCTTCATCCCTGCCTGCCGCTGCTGCCACAGGAGCGGGGGATCTCCGTCCCCGCCTGCCACCGTGGGAGCGCGGAGGCTCCGTCCCCACCTGCTGCCATGGGGCAGCGCCAGCCCGGGGCGAGCGAGCTCAGCGGCGGCGGCAGCAGCGGCTGGCCCCGAGCAGCCCCACTGAGCGGCATCACCGAGCTGGGCCACCTGGCCCCGTCAGCAGCCCCAAGCGGGCCGAGCCCACCCGACCCCTAGCCGAGCCAGTAAACCCCACGATTCTGTTACTAATTGGCAACTTTGTTGCACGCAGGTCCTTGCTGTGAATGACAGTGCGGCTTATAATCAGGTGCGGCTTATACATGGACAAAGACCGAAAGGTTGCCGACACGCAGAGCTGCAGCTTATAATCAGGTGAAATTACTGTACATGTCTGGGAAATTGCAGGTTACTTTGAAACCATTGGAAGGGGCATACAGCACCCCTTCCCCCTACAAGGACAGAAAGGTTTTATTTAGTCTTATGTTTTAGGAGTAGAAGGAAATGTCTGTGAGCACCACAGTTGTCTCTACCCTAAGCAATGGTAGTGACTTAAATATTGTTACTGGTTGGATAAATTGTCAGATGATTGAGTCTTGCAACCGTCTACTTCATGGTATCTTCATGTACCATCAACCTTGCAACAGTAAAAGCAAAGTCTACTAAGATTACTGTACGAACAATCTTACTTCAGGGATTGAAATAATTTAGTAATGCTCTTCTATTTTGACGTGAGAAAGACCAGACTGTTTTTCATAGCACATCCTTTCTTGTTGCTTGAAGAGTGCTGGTCACTTCCTGTAAATTTCTTCATTTTCCATTGTATTCATCTTAAGGTATGAGGTTAGAGACACAGAGGTATTTTTGTATTTCTCAGTACTATCTCCTGAGTTTGTTCTTAAAGAAGCTAAAAGCTCTCAGTATCATAGTGTGTTAGTTTATGGGAAGTTTGGGATGATGGAAACAAGTAGACTTAAGTGTTACAGTTTGGGTCTTAGCTGTCAGTGTTGTTTATCCAATTACTGTTGCTCATGGTGATGTTTTTCTTAAAATTGTGTTTTTTTAAAGTATATAGTGTTTTGAAGCATTTTATCACCATGTGTTTGTTATCTATATTTATCTGCGTATGTACATATAAATTATATGTAGTATATATTTTTATATATCTCTATGTATGTATAGATGCCTGTATATCATATATGGGTATGTATGATATCTCTTATATGTTAAATGACACTCATTATACTTGTCATATCCAATAAGGAGTTTTTTTGTTATTTCTTCTGTTACATGCTCACCTCAGTATTTTTTCTGAAGACTTGACATCCTTATCCTGCTTCAGTGACAGTATAAGGTGTCTGTTTTGTGGAGTGGTTTTTGCTGCTTAGAGTAAGCATATTAAGAAATATTTTGAGGTTGATTTTATATATTCAGGGCACAGGACAAGCAAATTAGTAACAGAATCACAGAGAGTTACTGAGTGGCTAAAACTGGCAGACACCTCTGGAGATGGTGGAGTATCTTTAGAGATGGTGTAGAATCTTTAGCAGATCCAGCCCTCTGCTCCAGGAGTATCAGCTACAGCAGGCTACCCAGTACTGTGTCTAATCTGGGTATGTCTAAGAATGGAGACTCTGCAACCTCTCTGAGTAGTCTCTTCAAGTGTTCAGCCACTTCAATGAATAAAAATATTTTTACTATATTTAGCTGGAATTTAATCTGTGTTTTATTGGTGCTTATTGCCTCTTTTCCTGTCACTGAGCATGACTTACAAGAGTCTGTCCGCATCTTCTTTCTGTATTACCATCAGGTATTTATAGATGTTGATAGTTCAGTTGTCACTGAACTTCGCCTTCTCCAGGCTGAGCAGACCCAGCTTTCCCTGTCTCTCTATGTATAGCAGGTGCTGCAGTACTTACATCGTCTTTGTGGCTCTTCATTTGCTCTCTCCAGCCATATCCGTGTTTCTCTTGTGCTGGGGAGCCCAGAACCAGACACAGCAACAAAAGGTGCCTTAAAACTTCTGACTAGAGGGGAAGGATCATCTCCCTTGCTCTGCTGGGAACAGTATGCTCTGCACAGCTCAGGATGTCGCTGGCATTTGGCACAAGGCCACATTACTATCTGATGGCCATTCAGGTGTTCCACCAGGATCTCCAGGGCATTTTCTCACTAGGTACATTCTAGCTTGTCTGTTCCCAGATTGTGCTTTTACGCAGGATTATTAGCACTCAGGGCAGTAATTTGCACTTGTCTTTGTTGAACTTCATGAAGTTCCTGTCCAACCATTTGTCTGGTCTGTCAAGGTCCCTTTCAATGGTAATCCAGACATCTGTTATGCCATCCCCCTTTTTTGTGTCATCAGCAAAGTTGCCATGGTGCATTCTGTCCCATTGTCTGGATCATTAATGAAGATGTTGAAAAGTGGTGGCCCTGATGGTAACCCCTAGGTTACTCCTTTAGTGCCTGGACTTGAACTGAGCTTTGCGTCATTGATTATAACTCTTCAAACCCAGTAGTTCTATCAGTTCAAGGGAACTTTACTGTCCACTTATCTAGCTTGTACCTCATCAATCTGTGTATAGCATTTTGTGGGAGACTATGTCTACTAAAATCAACTATAAGAACATCGGGTGCTCACCCTTTACCCACTGAGATAGTAATTCCCAGAGCAGGCTGCCTGGCCAGTTGGTCAGAGCATGGTGCTAATGACATCAAGGTTGTTAGTTCAGTCCCTGTATGAGTCATTTACTTAAGAGTTGTACTTGATGATCATTGTGGTCCCTTTCAAAGTCAGAATATTCTATGAATCTGTAAACATTGTTTCTTTTTATCACTCCCAGTGATCATCTGCTCTGTTACATGGTCCATTACCTTCCCAGGGATTAAGATGTTGTTGACCGCTCTAGTTCCCCGAACCTTCTTTTTGAACATAGACCTTCCTAAAGAACCTATATCCATGCATGACAGTGCTTCAGTGATGTGAGTTGTCCCACCTTGTCTCTGTGATCCCAGTGAGTCCAGCAGGTGCAGACAGATCTCTCAATCCTCCTGTTGTCTCCATACAGATGTGCTGTGTCCATTTGAACAGCAGCTTCAGATAGGCACTCAGTTGTGCTTGTTTCCTGGTGTGTGGAAAATCTCACTGTAAAAGGCCAGCTTCTATGAAGGAGACAGAGGAGTCCTGCAAGAATCAAATTTATTTAAATAAAGGGAGAGAATTCACTAGGCTATATCCCTCTGGGGTCTATCTTGGATTTTTGGAAGACACGGCCTCCTTTATCCCAAACTCCTGACTGCCTTCCTCCGTTCTCCATTGGCTAAGGTACTAGGAGGTTACAGCCTTCCTGAATCACCTACTACATATTCTCTCTGTAAGATGTATTCCCCCACACACCCATCATGCATAACATGGCCATTAAAATTAGCTTTAAGCCCACCCTGGCTGGAGAAGTTAATATTCATAAGTCTATTAAGTCTGCACATTTTCCCTGAGGTTCAGTCTGCACTCGTTTCTGCAACAAACTTGCTTGGCTTGATATTTGTGAAGACCCCCACACACATTTCTTGAGAACCTGACTGGTTCTTTCAGATTGAGTTGTTTGTGAAGATGTTATCACCCATTTCTCCTATCAACAGGGAGACTCTTAAGAACCTCCCTCATACTATCAGCACTCTGTTATTTATGTGCATAAAGTGAACATCCTCCCTGAACATTCTGCTGCTTTTCACAAGTTCTTTTCTGTCCGTATCTATCTGGCTTTTGCCTGCCTCCAGGCCACAGCTTCTTCACTTGTCATCTTATCAACATCTTTGATCCCTGCCATTCCTCGTTTAAAGGTCTCCTCACTGATTTGACTCCTCTGTTATCAAAGTGCTAATTTATGTGTATTTATTTGTATTATACATTGGTACTGAATAGTGCCTGGTAAGGTTAGCATAATTTCCATATTGCTATGTAAAAGTGAAATAAAAGAAGGTCCCCCCACTGATTTACAAACTAAAAATAGTGCCTCATTCACTAAAGACAAAAGCAAATGAAAGTACAAGTACGAATAAATGAAGTTTGATTTCTAAATTTATTGTAATGGAACTGGGACTGAGTTTCTTTACACTTAAAAATCCTTGAATTTAACATAAGCAAACATGTTAATGTATTCTGACTGTGCTATCGTACTTGTATAGCTGTAAGATTTAGTTTCTCCCTCCACCGCCTCCCCTTAAGGATATGACTGGAAATCTGGTAAAGTCAACAAAAAAGATTCCCATTGACCTTAATGCACTTTGTGGGCAGACCATTAGAGAACACGTAATACTGCATTCTCTGGTGACAGACACGGATAACTGCATTGATGTTTGCCTGCAAATTAAATTAACACAAATTAACATTATTAACAAAACTAATATAATCTGTGTTTCAACTGCAGTGAAAAGATGTGTTATTTTCTACTATATACACACAGTCAGGGAAATTAAAGAAGTGCTTGCTTGGAAGCTGTTGTACAGCTGTCAGAAAGTACTGGCATATCACTGTATCTGTATTTCTGCTGCTATTCTTCTGAAGAGAAATTAGTACATATGCAATACATATTGCAGTTGCGCTTTATTTACGTCAGGAATCTTTAATGTATCTCTACCCTTGTTAACTTTGGGAAACTACTTTACAATTCATTCAGAACAGCAGGAGTTAGTGCTTAGTCCTAGTAAACATGGTTAGCGTGCCTTTAATGTTGTCGTTTGTTGCTCTGTTAATAGGCTTTCTGAAATGGTGCTTTTTAACAAAACAAAGCTGTTTGACTGTCTCATTGTGTGTGTAATTTAAATTCTTATATAATTATTCAGATGTATTTATATTGAATAATCATTTAATCACAAACCCTAACTAGTGTCATAGGTTTTAATAAAACATTGTTGTGAACTTCCCTTACAATTGTTTATTTGTTATTCTGTGTTTTCCCTGGAAGAAGACAATGAAATTGATATTGCTGCTTACCTTTTGTACACTAATCTTTGCCTGGATATCTCCAGAAGCATTAGAAAAATGCAGTGATAACTCCTTTTAATGATAATTGTAGTTACAGAAATGTTACATATGTGTTAGAGGTTACAGAGAATTCTTTGAGGAAGTAAGGAAGAAAATTATTTAGAGTACTAAATATATATTTTGGTATCTCTGTGTAGTACTAGTGTGAAATATGCTTGTGAATAAAAGGGAATTAAGTAGAAAATAAATAAAGAAGGATTAATAGAGTTGTACTTTTAATGTATGTTGTAGAAAATATTCAAAGTTTTAATCATTGTTTATAGTAAGCATTACTGTACTTTGATCTTAATTTAGAAAATTCATCATCAGTACAGTAAAATTATCAAGAAAACTGATTATACTAGATCTATTCTATGGTTGACAATACCATTCCTTTTATTGTCTTTATAGGGTTTTTATTGTGTTATATAATACACACCAAAGTTTTTGCTTGCTTTGTATATGGTTGTAGTATGCTGTACCTGCAGACAAAAAAGTAATTTATCAGCAAACATATTCGTGTGTCTAGGGAGTAGATGCATTTCAGAAAAAGAGCTTGCTTCACATATACTCTGCAAGTTCAGGAAGAAGTTTTCTCTTTTTCTGATTGTTCTAGGTAAAAAAAAAGAACAGCAAACCAAACTTACTGCTTATGTGTTCTACGTATTTTACATCTTGACACTTACTGCTAAAGAGTTAACTGAATATTGATTAGAAGGAGATGAAGTAGTGAAAATTTATTTATTTTAGAGCAGCTAAAGTGTTACAGGGAAATAGAAAGGCATTCCATTTTGAAAGTTAACTGTTTTGTAGATACTTCTCAAAAGTGTATGATAAATATTTTATATGTAACTTACAGTGTTTGTAAGGCAATTGACAGAAAAATAAATGAAGATAGGAAGCTCATTATCTACAATAAAAGTATTTGCATACAATTTTTAACATAGGTCATTTTTCTTATTTTCTCTTTATTGCTTGTTTTGCGCAGGAAGGAATTAGAGGAGCTACAGAATCTTTTCAGACAAAACATTGAAGATGCAACACAGCAGGCTGAGCTGATAAAGCAGCTAGAGGCTCTCAATGCTGATACACAAAAAGTACTGCAAGACCAAGAATATGCTCACACAGCTAAAACAACATATCAGAAAGTATGTTATTAGGTTTTGTGATTGTAGGGTTCATTTTAATATCAGTCTGTACAATATCAATTAGTAGAGTAATCAAAGCACTTCACAGATCTCTGCCTTTCTATTATTGCCAAAATATAGTTGAGCATCTGAGTTTATTGGCCTAACTGTGAACCAGCATATATGGCCCCTGGTGTACATTGAATTGATCAACCTTAATAATTAAGATTTCGTTGCATCTGAAGAAAAATAGGATTGAATTGCCAAGCATATAAATGTCTTTATTTAATTTGGTGTTAACTATGTTTTTCTTCTTCCTCTTCTGGAGGACAGGAGCCTTCATTTACTAAATTCTCCAAATTTATTTTCATAGTTCAGGGGAAGATATTCTTTTCACTAAACAAAGTATTTACTGGTTTAAGATACAAAAAACCTGCTCTATAAAAATTATCTGGAAAAATTGTTGCTATAGCATCTTTTCAAATACTTTACTCCACAAAGCTGCAACAACATATACATTTGCAGAACAGTGTTCAGTGTTATGTTTTTGGTGAATGTCAGGGAAAGCGTTCACCACAATGATCTGTCAAACACAATCAGAATTTATTTTAGGTTGATGAAATTATGTATGTTTTTCTATCTGTAAGGAATATAGAATATATGCTTGCTTCCTTTTTAGAAAGATTAAAGAGAAAGAAGGCAAGCAAGAATTTGTATAAACAACTTTTACATGCCTACTTTCTGAAGTTTCGTAATGCCAATGCTTTTTCCCAAAACTTTTTCTTCCCTTTGTCATCTTTCTTAGAGTGTGCAGTTTGTAATAAAATTGTGAAGCTAGGCCTGACTCAAACCAGAATCAGTACTGGGTTTCTAAAGATGTGTTTAGTGTTTTATAGCTCACAGTGCTCTGCACTTGTCTACTTAACACTGTGCCATGTGATGTGGTTTGCTAAGGTGATTAGAAATCTTGTGGTATACCAGCATAAAGACCTGCTGCATATAAAAAGGTGTGGAAAAAACCCAAACACCCTAGAAAACTCTACAGTTTATTTGATTGCAGTGATGATAGATATTAAATAATTTCTGCATTGCAATAGTAGCTCAGTCAAGCTACAGGTAGACTTTCTATCAAAGTTGTTCAGGGCATGTACAAGGCAGGGGGAATTTATCCATCTGGGGCAAGACAGAGTAAATTCTAGAATGAAAAAAATCTAGGTGTCAGGAGTTGCTAGTTATTTTATTTTCCATTTTCTTGTCAATGCTTCTGAAGGTGTCAAATGAATCCTGTGAGTCACTTGGGGAAAAAAAAGGGAAGAAAGTATGACATGTCTTCAGTGGTGTCTTAAAACCATATTCTTCCAGACAAGTTCTACAATACAACATGAAAGAAAATAAAACTGAATTTTCATGAGACTGTTTTAAAGCATGAAAAAGGTCACTTTAACCTTGCATAGTAGGGATTTCGCCAGTATTTCTTCAGTATGGGAAAGAGTTTGAACTGTCCTAAGAAAAATAATTATTTAAGTCATAGGTAAAATTGATGAGTATGTTGATATAGCTGTAGGATAAAGCCGCTTCTAATCTGGGCTTGTTTCAATATTTGGGGTTGCTTCAGAAATCTGGTTCACAGTTCTTGTTCAGTCTTAGGTGGAACTTAAAGCTTCTGCCTGTCTTACCTTTATAACTAGAATAGTATGGTTTAGAAGATAAACCCTAATTTTTGAAAGCTGCCAAATACTTACATCTTATAAAAGACTCTAAAATTTGCTGGTTTGGAGATGTTGAATTCAATAATTTTTAACATGGAGCAGTAAGGTCTCTTTAAACTTCTTAAACCAGGAAAAGCCAACTCATATCTGCTAAAAAATTAATTGTCGTGGAACTACTAAGTTGTCTTTTTGTAAAATATTGAACCTGAAAAATTATGGAATAGGAAGAAAAAAACTGGTGTAAAAAAGGAGTAAATGAAGTTCCTGAAGTGACAGTGGAATAGAGCTAATGTTTGTTGAAAGCTGAAATAAGAGAACTTTGGAAGGGGAAAGGAATTCATTTATCATGACAGTCCTATTCTATCCTTTTTCTTATCAGAACTGTATAAAACAGCCAACTGTAATTGCTTCAAAGTAACCTGGATTTTTCAAATCACAAGATATGCATTCCTGCTGAAGTCACAGGAGGCTTTCGGAAAACTCAGCATCTATAGAAATAATATAATTGTCTATTTTTTTTGCTTCAATGAGAGAGGCGCTAACTGCAGACAAATCTGTGTTCTGTTTGTCTTCCCTTCATTAATAATGTGCAGTCTGCAACAGCTAGATAAGGATGTGTCAGCCATTCCATAAATATAGTCACAAAGGAATATTTTCCTACTTCTTCAAATGGCATTGAGCCTATCAGCGTGTACATCCTATGATATATTGTCCCTTACAGCAAGATCAATGACCTCTCTGTTAGTGGTCAGATAGGCACTATGTGCTGTAGCTTGGGCCGTATGGTTGGCTCACATATTCAAACATGTTAACAGAGTACCATTGAGAAAAACAGATTTTGTGCTGTAATTAATGGAAATTGATGGGAAAAGTAAAAAATATTTCTGATAAATCTGAGGTCATAAACTTTCATTCAATTATGTGTAAATTTATTCAAGACAACAAATTTTCAAGTCTAGCTGTAGTGAGCATGTAAAGATCTGTAATCTGTTTTATCAAGCAGGATTGACTTCACATACCTTTTTTCTCTACGTACAAATTCTGTGTTGTACTTAGATTCTATGTTGTACAACAACTCCTTTACATTAGAGCTTTTATGGAAATAAATTGATGTCTGTTTCATATTGCAACTGTAGTTCATATTCTCAAGGATAGATAATATTTTTTTAAAATTTGTAGCATCTGCTTTAGTGGTCCCAAATGCTCTGGGGACTGCATTCCTATGCTGGCTTTAATGAGACTCAATAGATTTGTCCTCACCAACAATTTCAAGGTGGAGAGATTTCAATCAATACTAGGGATAATAAGACAAGAAGAGATTCTGAAGTCCTTCACCAAGCTTATCACAGGTTTCTGAAATTTACAATATAGAGTCTTTTTTTTTATAATGCTGTACTTCCACTTGATCTGATGCAGCCTTTAGGATCCATGTTAATCATACTGATTAAAAGTCTTTCAATGGAAGGCCTTTTTAGTGGAGTGGAAATACATTGTCATTCAAAGGGAAATTATAATTTAAGTCCTGAAACTCGGTTCTCAGATAGAGAATACTATGAATAGAGGTACCATATCTGTTTGTGGATGAAGAAAAGCATTGTGCAGTAGTTAGTCTAATTAGACTATTTAGATTTTGTAATTAGAAAGCACAGTAAGAGTTTCCAGTTATGAGGTGTCGCAGAAATCTGCATCAAGTGCATCAGCACGTAGACAAAAATAGGAATATGACAGATAAATTTTTGGATGTTAATTTTGTATCTGCATTTGCCTTTGCTAGTCCTTCTCATAGTGTCTTGTAGAAGTACAGTAGTTTCACGAATACAAGCCGCACGGATTATAAGCCGCACTTCCGGTGCCTCGACAATGTTGCTGTCTTTGTCAATAGATAAGCCGCACCCCGAATATTAGCCGCACTTTCGTTCGTCGCGAGAATCCGTGCGCAGCTTTCACAAATTGGCCAATTAGTAACAGGATCGCGGCATAGCGGGGTTTACTGGCTCGGGGCGGGGCCAGGCAGGCTCGGCCCACTCATGGTTGCCGACGGGGCTGGGTGGCCCAGCTCAGCGCCACAGCTCGGCGGGGCTGGCCGGGTGGTGCTGCCGCCGCCGCCGGGCTCGCTGGCCCCCCTCTCCCGTCAGCACCGCCCCGCTGCCGCGTTCGCTCGCCCGGCTGGCAGGGCTGCCGCCGCTGCCGCCGGGCTCGCCGGCCGCCCCGCGCCGCGTTCGCTCGCCCGGCCGGTGGGCTGCCGCCGCCGCCGCCGCCGGGCTCGCCGGCGGCCCAGCGCCGCGTTTGCTAGCCCTGCCGGCGGGCTGCCGCCGCCGCCGCCGGGCTCGCCGGCCGCCCCGCACCGCGTTCGCTCGCCCGGCCGGCGGGCTGCCGCCGCCGGGCTCGCCGGCCGCCCCGCACCGCGTTCGCTCGCCCGGCCGGCAGGGCTGCCGCTACCGCCAGGCTCGCCGGCCACCCCCTCCCGTCTGCACCGCCGCCGCGTTTCCTCGCCCTGGCCGGCACTGCAGGCCCCCGCACCGCCGGGCTCCCCCACGCTGCTGGCCCCGATTCTGCTGGGCTTCCCCCGCTGCCAGGCAGCCCCACCCGTCGGCCTTCCTGCTTCTGCCATGCTCCCCTGCACTGCTAGCCCCAGTTCTCCCGGGCTCCCCCGCCCTGCTGGCCCGGGCTCTGCCACCCCCCTGCCCCGCCCTGCTGGCTCAGGCTCTGCCGCCCGCCCCCACACTGCAGGCCCCGCCTCTGCCAGGCTTTCCCACCTCTGCCGGGGCCGGCCGGGCTCCAGCTTGGCTTGGGGCTGCCGCGGGCTCTCACTTCCATGTTGGCAGCTTTTAGAATTTTGTTAATGTATTAGCCGCCCCGGAATATTGGCCGCACTTCTGGGTTTCCACCAAAATTTTGGTCAAATTGGTGCGGCTTGTATTCGTGAAATTACTGTAGTTTGCTTTCCTTCAAGCCTGAGAAAGGCTTGAATAATAAGGTTGTTTTACACTTCCAATATTTTTTGTAACTGCAGCAACCTTTAAGCATAGTTAAAAATAAATGTGTTTATGTAAGCAGTATTAAATTCTGAAAATAAATATTAAACATATATGGATCTGTAAGTGCTACTGATAGTGCAGGTTCCTATTCAAATTAGAATGAAAAGACTAAGTTCTTTCACACATGTTGAGGCAGGGGAGAAACTACATGTCCAGTCAAATATGCTGAAGCCCACATAATAATAAGTGTATTGTCGTGTTCATGTCTACTTTGGGAAAGTTTTGAGGAACTCAGATCTTCAACAGATTCCCACACTTTAGTTAAAGCTCAGATATTGTTTTCTATTGTTGGGAGGTGTGTTAATTAAGGTAGTCTCTGTTTCTTGTATGCCAAACACCAGTACACTTGGTCACATTCTAGGAAGTAAATTTTGACATCAGATGTGCCTATGGGTTGAAGTTGAAGAAATCCTAGGTAGCCTGAGTCTCTTAGAGTGCTATTAAATGGTGTGCTCCCAGGCAAAGATTTTCATGCTTGAAAGACCCTATACTGATATTCTTAGACCACAGTAGTTCCTGTGTGTAATGGTGTAGACTGATATCTGCAGAATATTCAAGTATTTGGAAAGGAAAGAAAGTGAATAGAAATAAAGTAAAACTAAATATCATTAATGTGCTATATATAGTCTGTCTGAACTGTCATTTCACCTTCACCCTAGAGTTTCTTCAGCTTATTTCTGCCCTTGTTCTTTTCAAGTTCTCGTAAAAAGCATGGGTTGTAACATAGATTTCTGCAATGGTGCTGTAACAATTTCCATTATAGTTTTACTCTGTCTTAATTTAGACTAACTTTTTAAAACTTATGGCATTACTATATACTCAATATTACTATATGTTTGCATTCCTAAATAACTGGATTTGGCACTTAGTGCTATGGTTTAGTTGACATGATGGCTTTGGTCAAAAGTTGGGCTTGGTGATCTTCTGGTTCTTTTCCAACTTAGTAATTCTGTGATTCTATTTACTTGGGTGTCTGTAATATACTTTTTTAGGGTGCAAGCATTTTGATAAAACATTTAATGTAGGAGAATACTTATTTTATACACAGTGCATATATATGGCTACTGTTATGTTTTTTAGATGGACCTACCTTAGTGTTAATTCCTCACAGGAAATTTTAAAGAAAGTCTCCCAAATGACTCTACTGTCATACTTCAGTTGATATCATAGAAAAGTTGATCACATCAACTAAATACCTTTTGGATCATGGAACCAAAACACATACCCCAACTGTTAACTGGCATTTAGTGCATAGGGGCCGTCTAAACGTGCTTTAAAATAAATACTGCACACTTGTTAGTGTTGGTAATTGTTTCAGCTCTTTCACTCTGCAGGTTTTTTTCCCTAATTGCACTATGATTCTGGTTAACATATTATCCAATAACTAGCATGGGTTGATTATTTAGTTTTACTATGTTTTTTATAATTTCTCAGCTTTCCTTGTTCTGACTTAAGATAATTTTTCCATTACACATATTCAATATATGTCAGTGTTTCCTTATCCCACCTTTATCAGGCTGTAAAGTGTTTTCTATTACATGTGGTAGCCATTACAGTTCCATCTTTTGCATCTGGAAGTCCTGGCTTTGGTTTGGCATTTTTTGCTTACTTGATGGCATTGTAATTTTCGTTTCAAGAACAGTAATTTCACAATTATAAGCTGCACCATTTTGACTAAAATTTTGGTCCCAACCCAGAAGTGTGGCTTATAATCTGGAACAGCCAATATATGAACAACGTTTAGAAATTTCTTTACCCGGAAGTGCGAACCGCGGGCTGAGCTGAGCTCGCAAATTGAGCACCTACCAGTAAAACCTGCGATCGCGGATTGTTACGAATTGGTTACAGTAAATTCACGAATACAAGCCGCACTGAGTATAAGCCGCATCTCTGGGTGTTGGCAAATATTTCGTTTTTTGTCCATAAATAAGCCGCACCCGAGTATAAGCCGCTCGGTCGTTCACAGCGAGGACCCGCGTGCAACGAATTTGCCAAATAGTAACAGAACGGCGGCAGGGCGGGGTTTACTGGCTCGGCTCGGGCTGTGCAGGCTCGGCCCGCTAGGGGCTGCTGACGGGACCAGGTAGCCCAGCCCGGCGCTGCCGCTCAGCGGGGCCGCTCGGGGCCAGCCACCGCTGCCACTGGGCTCAGTCACCACGGCCCGGCGCTGCCCTGTGGTGGCAGGCAGGGACAGAGCCTCCCCCGCTCCCGCGGCGGCGGGCAGGGACGGAGCCCCCCGCCGCCTCCCCGAGCCGTGGCAGGGGTGGCCCGGGTCACCCCTCTCCTCCCCGGGCCACGGCAGTGGCGGCCCGGGTCCCCCCCCCTCCTCCCCGGGCCGCAGCAATGGCGGCACAGGTGCCCCGCTGCCTCCCAGAGCCACGGCAGTGGCGGCCTGGGTCCCCCCACTCCTCCCCGGGCCGTGGCAGGGGCGGCCCAGATCCCCCCCATCTCTTCCCCGGGCTGTGGCAGAGGAGGGAAGGAAAGACCTCTCCCTCCTCTCTCCCCGCCCCCCGTGCTGCCTGCAGGCAGCCAGGCTCCACCCACGGTGCAACAGAGTAGCGATTTGTAACAATCGCAAAATGCCGACTTTGCAGCTGCTCGGGTCGGCACTCTGGCTGCCACTTCTGAGGTTGTAAATGTCAGAAAATTATTCACATATTAACCGCTCCTGATTATTAGCCGCATTTCCGGTTTAGGAGCAAAATCTTAGTCAAATTGGTGCAGCTTGTATTCGTGAAATTACTGTACTCTGTTGTGTGGCGAGGGGAGTGGGCTCCCGCCGGCACCGTGGGGCAGCGTCGGGCCGGGGTGAGCCCAGTGGCAGTGGTGCAGGTCGTGGGCCAGGGTTAATGAGCCTGGCGGCGGCGGCAGCAGCAGCTGGCTGGCCCCAAGTGGCCCTGCCGAGCAGCAGTGCCAAGCTAGGCCACCCGGTCCCGTCGGCAGCCCTGAGCGGGGCCGAGCCCACCCAGCCCTGAGCTGAGACAGTAAACCCCGTGATTGTGCGATTCCTTTACTAATTCGTTAGTTTGTTGTGCATGGATCCTTTCTATGAACGAAAGTGCGGCTTATAATCAGTGCGGCTTATATATGGACAAAGAACGAAAAGTTACCGACACCTGGAAGTGTGGCTTATAATCATGAAATTACTGTAACTCTTCAATGATGTACCAAAAAAGTGTTTTCTGATAAAATCAATACAGAAATCAGTACAGGTAAATCAATACAGGAAATTGTTACGATAGCTAAGAAACATGGAATAGTTTATTTTTTTTTATAATTCAGCTAAATTACTTGCCCTTTATGACTGATGAGCAATGCTCTTGTGTCATACTAGGCTAAATTTATTAGAGTGTACTGATTTCTGATACCTTTAATATTTTCTCGTTTGTTTTTAATTATCTTTACCTGTAACAATATAAACTGCCTGTCAGAGAAAGGACAGTTAACGTGTTAAGAAATTCTCAAAGTACAGTCAGTCAACAGTTTTTGCAGAGCACTTGTGTGTTCTTCCTGGTGCTTTTTTCTTCCACTATCAAATGTCATAAGATGTTATATGGAATTATTTAAAATATATTCCTTTTTATTTTTATATTATAAACAAAACTTATTTTTGAAAGTTTTCTTGGGGATTAAAAAGTTTACTAGGTAGATCTCATGTCCTGTTTGCGTTCAAGTGAATTATAACCATTCAAATGCATATAGTCAAGATTCCACTATTTTCTACTGTGTATTTTCTACTGTGAAGTTTGCTGGTTCTGAAGTAATTAATATATAGTATTTTTGTTTTTCTTTTGGATATTCTATGCAATGGTCTCTCTCTAGTCCTCTGATCTCCATTTTACATCTCCATACACACGACTTTATTAACGGTTGACCTGTTTCATCGTGCTGTGCAATTATGAATATTTTGGAATGTGCTTACTGCGGTGTGATTAAATACGGTGTCTCTTCTAAAACCAGGTCAGAAATAAACATTCAACACAAAATAATTCGGTATAAATATTAAGCATTTATTTGATCTGTAAAACAGAAGAAGAAAAGATGAAGAACCAAGTGGAAATTTGGAAGCTGTTTCAGTTACCTGTGTTATTTTCTGACAGCTAATTTTAATTTTTAAATTTTCTGATGTTAAAATCGTTAAAACAAGAATCTGAATATTGTCAACTACTATTGAATAGTACATTGGTGTTGTTTTGAAAAGTGTATATACCATAGTTTAAAAATATGAATAGTGTGAATACGGTTTTTACACATAGGTTTAGCTAGTTTTATGCTTGAACATGTTTTTTATTAGAACTGTTTTCAATGCAGGAAAGGTTGGAAAAGTTTATGCAAGTCAAAACACATGCTATTTGTCTTGTCCTGACAAATGCTGACTACCAAAAAACCCTATTAGCTGCATTAGGGGATGTGGCTGCCAACTAGGAAAAAGCATAATATTTTTGATGTTCTCCATTCATCTTACTAGGATGCTACCTTTCAGATACTATAATTATAACCACTTAAGTACTGCTAGTCATAAAACCAGCAAATTGTCATACCAGTATGATCTAGCTAATGAGCTTATATAGTTATAGCTGAAAGTAGTTGTGTCTTGATGTTACATTCATTTGGAAGGACATTGTATGGTTTTGATAAATGAACTGTTTATTTTCCTGTGAGATAATTATTTCCATAAGAAATTGGCTAATCTTGAACTTGCACTTCTAGTGATGATGTAAACATTCTTAAATATAAATATAAAGGAACAATCCAATGGGCACAAAATATTCAATGCAAATGTTTAATGACTTGGACTCATTTGAAATATCAATCTGCCTGGACTTTGAATTAATTTTGCCTGAGAGACATGATCTCTGATCTGCCTTGGTAAAAGGCAAGAAGTAATTCACTTTGTCCCATGTGGATTTTGAGAGCCCATGGGAGTGGAAAATGATTGGAAGAATGAAAGGCATGATTATTGTTTTGAAATTTCTCACAAAATGTTAGGTAGTTTCCCCATCTAGAAGTTGTGATTATTTTTCAAAGTCTCTAACTCCTAAGTGATATAAAAAATGAAAGGGAGGAAAGAATTGTGTCATTTAAATACAAGTAACAAACAAAGAATATAGTGAAAACTCATTCTTGCATTCTGCTGCAACAAATACCCTAAATTTTGTTAGCATGCAGTCTTGCTGTGGTTGAAAGGCTGGAGTATGCCTTTTGGGATTGTTTCATAATGCTCGTTTTTGACTGGATTTTGATTACAGCCAAATTTCTCATCACCACCTTTACTATCCAATGTAAAATTTCAGAAAGGTAATGCTTATTGTGTTGTTTGCCTGCGTGGGGTTTCTGGAGGGGAAAAAAGCAGTGATTACCTTCTCTTTACCTGGTAGATAACCAGAATTCTGGCAATTTGTGAAATTCTAAAGTCGAGCATGATTAAGGGAAACCTTTGAACTCATCCAACTTTCTCTTGACTGCAACATCGGAATACAATGCATTTGGAATAGAAGCTTGGTTAATACGACACCAAAGAAGTGTGGAGACATGTTAATTTTTCTATCATCATTTTTAAGCAGTGCTTCCTAAGAAGAGAATTTGGTTAAAGTGCAATTTCATTTCTTCTATGAAATACTGATTTCTTGAACATGTTCAGATTGATGCCTTGCTGAAAATTCAGCCTGTGGGAAGTGTTAGCAGTCTGTGGACACAGTAATGAGTCATAAGTAGTATGTTCTTCAGATACTGAGTAGCTAGGAGTATAATACATCAGTGTTGCATGTGTTAAAGAGACTTTCCTGGGTTTGAACTTTGCTTGCTGTTCAGATTACATTGACTCAAGCAAAAATGAATTTTTTAGTGCTGACTTTGTTAGCAAAAATATCTCTGTTTTAGTCCATTAAAGGTAAAAGATGCCTTTTAAAAATACCATATTCTTGATCTAGTCAATGTGGCACTGGTTTTGGTGAGAACAAACTTCATTTTATTTGGCTGTTTTGGTAATGTGTTTGATGAAAAATTTCAATCCACTTTACAGAAAATTTATATTTACATCTTACTATGTATGCATTTAGTCGTTCAGTTAGTATACCACAACTACTATCCATGTCCAAGAATAAATATATAAATACATTTATTGAATTGAAGCAGTCATTTCTGCCTTGACTGCTGCTTTCTATGTATATACAGACACTTAAGACAATGTCACCAAAGAAGTGTTACTTGATCAAAGAACAGTAATTCATAGGCATGTAAAAGTTTCCATTTGTAACTGCAGCATTTGACAAGTATATGTGTTCTACCTAATACAGAATTCACTTGCACTTTTATAGACTATCATAATTTCTCATTATGAAGTTTTTAAACGTAGTCAGAATAGAAAATGCCAGTTAAAAAATGGAAGTACATAGATTGCACATACATGTAACTTAAGATTATTAGACAAGAAAAAATATTTTTAAACTAAAATAAAAAGTTAGATTCATATGAGAAATACATAAAGTATATCAAAACTGCACCCATTATTGCCATGCAAAAATCTTATCAAGATGTATTTTCAGAGTATGACTTACTAGTTTTTAACATTAGTTTTTCAGTGATTTCAGTTTATTAGACTTTATATAATAGAGTCTTTAAAATACTGCTTTTGACTAAAATATAAATGGTAAGAGAACTTAACTTGACAGGGAATCTCTAGTTTATTTTGTC